>NC_056728.1:1595919686-1595967186 GCF_019279795.1 Protopterus annectens
CACAGCAAAATAATGGGTATAGTTCCCCATACTAAAGGGGTGGCATAAGCCACAAAACGATGGGCTAGGCTTGTAAATGCCCTCGGGCAGATAGCCTAGTATGAACCTATGAACCTATGAACCTACAGAGTAGTATCAGGGAAGTGAGTAAACAGAGATGTTTAAAGGCTAAACCATATTTCTCTAGGAGTGAAGACTTTAGAGAAGTACACAATGATGGGCAGAAAGATAATATTAGAGAAAATAAACAAACTAGAATATCATTTTACCACTCTAAAGATGCATGGATGTATAAGAATGTGATAGAGAAACACTGGAATATACTGAGACTAGATAAGAGCATTAGTAGTCCAATAGATGTGAAACCCAAGTATTCACTGAAGAATTATAAATCTTTGAAGAGACAGTTATGTCAACTTAAGGTTAATGATAAGAAGCATGGCCCTTTAAGGCCAGCCATAGATAAAGGTACAAAAAAATGTGTCAGATATAATTTCTGCAAGTATATAGACAGTACTTCTAAGTCTTAACATCCAGATCAGTTAAAGACATATGAGTTTGACATCAATGCTACCTGTGAAACAGAGCATTTAGTCTACTTGGCCCATTGCACAGTGTGCCATAGTATCTATGTAGGGAAGACAGACAGGTCTCTGAAGGAAAGAATACGTGAACACATTTATGCCATCCATAAAAAAAACAAAGTGAATGCCTTGGCCAGACACATTATCAATAATGATATGGAACATGCCTTTAAATTTCTAGTTATAGGAAGAACATATGAGAGTACAAGAGGAGGGACCTACATAACATCACTGAAGAGCTTGAAGCTAAGTGGATAGTAAGACTTAAGGGCTGATAGAGGTCATGGATTAAATGAATATATACCCCTGCGTCCTAAGTTAAAGTCTAGGCAGCTTTTTAGGTAAGATGCACTGTGGAATTGTTCGTATGATAAATAACTGACTTCATGTTACAGGCTTGTATGTGTTTTAAGAATACAAGTGCAGAATGTAAATATGTGCAGATATAATCTGTGCTTGTGATTGTAAACTGAAATGTTATGGAAGTTTGAATTATAATTTAGATATTTTACAAATAGGCTTTCAGAAGTGTATACATATATTTCAGACGTCTAGTCTAGTTAATGGCATGTACCTTGTAGAATGTTGCTTTAAATTGAAAGTGCTTGTTCACACTAGAACAATGTATTAGTTGATTTTAATCATGTGTCCCAAGAGGGTGCATATTTAAACCAAGAGCTGTTTTTAAAATGTATTAGATATCTGAAGAAGTGGGGTTACCCATGAAAGCGCTTGTGTCGAATAAATATTTTTTACAGGATTCTACAGCCATCTCCAAGTCCTGGTGTTTTGCTTCTTATTCTAAAATAAAATAAATACCATTGATGGCCGTAAGATTTAAGATTTTGGTCTCAGGTGTGCTTCTAACTCTTTTAAAATGACGACAGTAGAGAACACACAGCTGCTTGTCAAGGTAGTAGTTGGTGCAAACAGTTAAAGTGACATTCTATTAACTATCTCTTTCTTGTAATCCTGTAGTCCAGTGCTTGAGTCCCTTAGCCTCCATTTGCTTAGTGTATTACTTTGACAAAGCTATTTAATGAGATACTAATCTCAGTTGTCTCTATAAATTGACACTTGTTTCTAGTGGGTTTAACTGATTAACAGATAAAAATAATACATGAAATAACAGTTAATATTCAGTGTAGATGGTCTTTGTCAGACTTCCGTTGTTTTCAAATCATGCACCAACACATATGCATGTGTAACTTGTTACAGTTCAATGCTTCAACCACATAAGAGCTTCATACAGTGCATATTAACAAATGAAACTAGGTGCTCAATGTTTGTAAATCATTTTGTTTTTTACCCCTGCAGACTAGCCCAGTGGAATTAGCAACATGTTTTTGAACCTCACATATATACTGTTACCATACTGTGCTATGAACCAGTATTGTTAATATCATAAATAAAGCTATTAAAAGTAAAACAGTAGTCTGTATTCTCTTTATAATCATACAAAGACTGATTACCCCATACCTCCACTCATTTCAACATGAAATGATCTTTAGCTACATTACACATCAAGTAAAACTGACAAAATGTGACTGGCTGATAACTTCATGAGTCACTGTGTGGTTAATGTATTTCTGTCGGATCCTGGTGGTGTGTATTCATAAGTGGTATGCATGTAATCTCATTTCTCATCATCTTATCTTGATATATGGTTCAACAACTTTGCTGAAAAATCAGTGCAAGACCAATAATGATGAGGGACAAAGGCTTTTTTAAAATATTACTCTAATTGACTTATAATACTAAGAGCAACAGACTTTACATCTGCATGTATTTTCTGAAGAATATGTATGCTTAGCTGGCCTTAGGCTAAGTCAACTAGATGGCTGCCTAGGGCACAACTCTAGCAGGGGCGCTTTTCTAGTAATATGGATGGTGTAGGTATGCCAGGATGGGGGCACCAAGTTGTGTGTGTGGGGTGCTGTGGAGCCCTTTTGCCTAGGGCACCAGTTGACCAAAGGATGGTCCTGTATGTACGAAATTTTAATGGCTAGTATTATTGACTAATTGCAATCCTCAGGGGTTTACCAGAAAAATCAACAATTTTACAAGTGACAGGGTAGACATATCAGGCAAAATCACAGAGAGTTGAAAGCAGTGACTGGAATTAAGGAAACTTTGCAGCACTGTGGTAAGTGAATATGAGGAATGAACAATTATGCACAAGGTGTGTTTGATGCAGAAAAACAGGTTTCATTGTGTGGACAGTTCTAGTAGCACAGTTGGGTGTGGTATATGCTAATAGTCATATAATAAAATGGTAGTGAGTAACATCATAAAGATGAGCTTCTGAGTGTCTGCAAATGAGAGAAAATAAGATGATAGAGTGATTTATAAATGTATAGATGCAATGCAATGATGCTGCCTGTGGTCATATTAAGGGAGTTGCTAAACAATGTTAGGTGCTGCTACTGCATTAGTAAATGTGCATCTGCATTATGCTTTCATTGCTTCTGCTGTACCTGCCAGTGCACAACGTTATCAGTGAAGGTGTCAGGCCATCTAATTGCCCTTAACATTTCATGGACTCCACAATGGTGACAGTGAGGATAGGTACATAGATACATGTGGACACTATCTACAAATCTGTGGAAATGTGTTGAACACATCTGCAGCCCCATGGGAGTCATGCAGTACCTACCTATGCAAGTGGATACTATGGAATGTCTAGCTTTACAGAGACCTTTCATTGAAAAAGGGGTCAGACTGTAGATATTGCTGGCATCTGCCTTGATGATACTCCATCAGTTTCCCACTGTCATGCTGCAGCATGTGGGGGAGGATTTGCAGTTTCCACATACCCCAGACAAGAGAGCCAACACTATGTAGAATTTCTATGATATACCTCCCTTCCATGAGGTATTAGGGCACATAGACGTTGCCCACATTAAAATAAAGGCCTTATATGGTAAACTGGGGAGCAGATACATGAACTGCAAAAGGTAATACTCTATAAACTGCCAGCTGGTCTGTAATGCATAAGGTAACGTGGCGTGGTAGTTATTCTGACTCTCACATATGGCACATCTGTAATCCTTCCCAGCTGTTTGCGAGGTGTGACTGCCTACAGGCCCATCTTGTTGGTGATGCTAGATATGCCCTAGAAACCCTGGTTTGTGACTCCACAAAATCAAACAGACCAGAGGTACAGCTATGCCCACTTACAAACCAGGAATATTACTGAGCATAGGCTTGGGGTGCTGAGGTCATGCTTTCACTGTCTAGATTCATGCGGTGGTGGTATGCAGTATGACTATAACATGTGTAAAAATTCTGTCAGTGTCTGCAGTGTTACACAACCTCATACATTGGAAGCAGTTACTCCATAGTGAGCACTTGCAGGGGCTGCAGTCCCCAGCACACCAGACAGAAGAGGATGAGTCAGGAGTCAGTGGAGGATCCAGCAGCAGTGTGCCGTGGCACTGACATGAGGCAGTGGCTTATACATAGCTTTAAACACAGCAGACAAGAGTAAAGCTGCTACACTACAGTAAAATTGATCCATACATAATTATCTTTAAGCTGTGCTTACCCATGCATAGGCTGCTTACACTGTACATCAGACATAGACAACCCTGGTAACACTGTAGAATGTACACGGCACAGTTATCATTATTTGCATCGGTAGTGAAGGGAGCACAGGAGTAGATGTCTTTGAAAGGGAAGTGTGTGAGTGTTGGGGATTGTGAAAGCAAAATGTAAAGCTGTGTACCCTGTCAGATTGTTTTAATTGGGGGGGCAGGATGTATCATAAAACACTTTAAAGAGATCTAGTGTCAGTGGAAGTCTGTGATGTGCTGTGGACTATTGTGGTTTGAATGTGGGTCTGCATGGTCACAATCTCAGCAGTAATTGCAACTCTGTGGCTCAATCTACTGGACAAGTCCAAGACAAGCACTGCAGATGTTCTACCATCCAGGGCACTTCCCAACCCATGAGAGCTAACTCTCCTGGGAGTTGTCCTGGATATGCCATGACCCTGACTAGATGCTGGTGTGTTATGTGATCACAACCATCTTCTGCTATGAGACACACCGCTGTACTAACAGCCACAACTGTGGGTACATCCTCTCCTGGGTGTACATACCTCCACAACAAATTTAGCCATGGCAGTGCTAGAACTGTGAGAGGAGAATCATGGTTTTCCATGGCCATGATGGCTATCATCTGTGGAAGTGGCAGTGGACCAGCTTTGTGATTGACCCTTGAGCTCTGGCAAGTGAGCCAGAGAAGACATTGTAGTTTTCAGTCAGTGACTCAGTCTATACAAGCCATTACAAGTATAAGACATGCAGTTCCATAGGTCATCACGCAGAATCTGCATCACCCTCACTAACGGTGCTGTGGCTGTGGTGGTACTAACCTGTGCCTCCACAATGGCCTTGCACATATGCTTCATTGCAGCCACTGACACATCAACCTCAGGGGGAGGGCAGTAACCATGTCTGCATCAAGCACCATTACTCACCCCACCCCATGTGGACCTCTCTGTTCATGGGTGCTAGTGGCAGATTCTGATATCTGTTGGCTAGGAGTTAGCCTACTTCCACAATTCACTGTTTGATAATGTCCTCGTTAACCTGTCCTCCTTGTGAGGTGTGGGTAGATTGGATATCCACAGGCATACAGACTCTGACTAAAGTCTGTGCAGTGGATGTGGTCATGATATTCATGTGCCAAACATACTGTCTGTACTCCTTAACTGCACCAGCTCATTTTCATCATCTTTATCATATGTGCAGATCCACCAGCATTAGGCAGGGGCAGTTCTGCAGTGCTGGTACTGGATATTGAATTGCCTGTGAATACACCATAGCACAATATATCCCCCTCTTTGGACATATAGCATGCTATCTGTGTGCCCGAGAGTTATGTTTCTGTAGCCACACTCTTAAAAAATATCACCTTCCTTGAAAAAGCAGAACTCTACGTTTGCTTGATCAATTATTTTGTTAATTGGCTTTCTCATCTTCCAGCCTTGGCTGCTCTACAGTTTATTCTATAGCACAATGAAGTAGCCTGCCTTCTATATCTTGCAGATTCACCAGGCTGTGCATAATGATTATGCTAATTAAGGCACATCTGATCATTATTTCTGAATCTCTCAATTTGTGAAAAGAACACACCTGCCAATCATTGTGCTTAAGTCTCCTTAATGCTTTCCACAAGCCTGGGTTGCTGCAGGCAGCACTGCACATGCACAGTCCAGGCCATGATTGGAGATGGGTGTGGGGAAACTGTATTTTCAAATCTAGCTGTCTATAAATGGAGTTGCTGTAGTGCCTGATTTCTTACCAGCTTACACAGTGATACAGGACTGCCATATTTCTCTCTTTACATTGCCACTTTGAGCCATCATAACTCAGTACCTATTTTACACTAGTCCACCATCTATCACAGAAATGAGGTGTCAGTTAATGTCTGTCAGTACAAAGCAGATAGGACATATGGCACCTGCTTTGGGTGCTAATTTTCTGCTTTTATCACTGACATTCTTCAAAGTGAGACATCATGGCTAGAAAAGGATAGGGTGTTCCTCCTTTTAGAGCAAAGAGATAGTATAGGGAGGAGTCAAAAATCTTTCTGTATTTCTTCCATTAGGAATATAGCCAGAGGCTGTTGAAGGTGCTCTGTATAGGACCTCATTATAAGACTAAAGCCTGGAATAGTTTACCCTAGCCTGTCACCCATGCAACTGGCATCTCACACATGCGAGAATATTGCTGTCACCATTATAGTGACATGAGGCACCACAATCCTGACCTCCTGTACCAAGAGAAGGATGATGTTAGACAGGGTTCACCACCTCTGTACCATAATATAACTTAGCTATACATAGCAGCTGATGCTGTGTGCCAGCAATACGTTTTATTTATCTCAATAGCCTTTGAAGACAATGAAGCAAATAGGCAGGTGCACAGTAGAAGACTGAAGTCCCTAGAAGAACACCAGGGTGGGTATACTTGCTTCTGAATGTATAGCTTGTACTATTAACTGTAATTTAGATTCTTTTCAAAAAGTATACCTTTCATAAATCACTGTCAGAGGGAGCAAGCAGATGGTAGACAAGCAAATAAGTAACTAAGGAATGAGCTGGATGGAGGCAGGGAACATTTTTTGTTTTTTTTGCTTATGTGATAGAAGCCCATTTTTCATTCATAATGAGAAGGTATGCTGGGAAGGAATGAAGGTATGTAACAGGAAAGTAAGAGGGTTAGGTCCACATACTTGAGCAAGTGGATCAGAATGTTTGGGCTGTGCTCTCACTCAGTGTGGATACCCGAGTCCCCCTTCCATCTGTGTTATCATAATGTTTCACTTCAGGGTTCCTTCTCATTATATTACCTAAAGCATTAGATGTGAGAAATGGTTTACTATTAAATACTCAACTTTTGCAAGGCTGAGTCTACAAATCACCACAACTTTTCCTTGAAAGCTGTTATGGTGAATACCAGCATGGTTGAAAATGACACTAAATTCTGAAACTCCCTACTGCTCTGGACCCAGAAACAAGTGCTAACATGGGTCTGGAAGGGGGCAAGTTCATAGAGTCAGTAATGTTGGTATTCAACATTGCAACTGTCATCATGCAAGATTTGTACAGATCAACTTGACCTTCCAAGTTCTGAGCATGTGATGGTAAACCATGGGAAATATGTATAAGCAGCATTAATGGGTGGGTGGCCATCTGTATCATGGACAATCTTTAGCGATATACTTGTTTCCCTCTATTGTAACCTGTGAGTGCAAAGTATGTCCGAGCAGCATCTTTTCTTTGTGGATGTACACTTGACTGAACCATAGCATTACTACATCTTGGACTAGAGACCTTCCCCATTAATTTGTCCAAATAACTTGTTATGTTAATCCTTCACCAGTTGTAATGCAGGTGTTGATGGTGTTGGATTCAGGCTGTCACCTGTATATGGTAACAGTAATGTTAACTTGGCAGGTGTATCTGTTGCTATTTCATACATATTAGTGATTAGGTATAACTTAATCCAGGGAAAAGTAAATATCAGTTGTATTTTTCAGCGTATTTGGATTTCTCTCTCCCTACACCTATCCCTACAGCAAGGACTGTAATCCCCTCACAGGTGGCAGCTGCAACACCGCCACTAGCACCACTGGTAACAACCAGCACATTTGAATCCCAGCTTACCACATACATCTTCCTGCTACAGGTATACATGCACTGCATGCTGGGACAGTTCTATCCACCAGAAGCAGTGACAGTGGAGGTGGCATCACCATATGGAAGCTGGCAGACATTATGGGGAAGATTATGAACAGGAGGTTGGATACCACAACTGCATAGATGGGGAATATTTTTCAGAGACACATCTATGTCCAGTACTGTCTTCATTATCTGAGACAGAACCCAGATACAATATACCCAAGGTGGTAAGTAACCACCAGCTATGTTGCATCTGGCAGAGACTGCAGCTCCAAACACCCCATCCTGTACTTCCATCCTCCCTTTTGTGTCCATGCCCAACCCTGTTGGATGTTAAGTGTTCCTCTGAACATTGTGTTTCCTATTATTGTCTGATGTCTCCTTCACCACTGTGCTGCCCCACCATTATTGTGTTACAACACCTTGTTATTAGTGTCTGTCTTCTCCTGCAAGCTAATCTCGCCCTCTTACCTTCTTCTTACTTATCTTCCTTCTTTCCCCATCATGCCTTCTCTTTATGTATGAATAATGGGCACTTGTCCCACAAAAAAAAAAAAAAAAGAAATACACCACCTTCCCTACCGCCATCCTCCTCATTCCTTAGTCGCTCATCTTCTGCTCTACCATCTACTTACTTCCCTTTACATCTGTTTCCTATATTTCCATTTCCACTCTTTAATCTGATCAAAAAACATATAAACACACCTGACACATCCCCGTCTAGGGCTTCCAAATCACTTAGCTTTTGTGATCATGCTGTGAGTAAGAGATTGGGAAGTGTACAGTCACAGCTCATGTAAAGCATAGAGCTAGGCTGTCATGTTTCATATGTCGAGCTACTAAGTAGAAGCACTATCTTTTATTCTGTTTATTTGCCTTGACAGTCACCGGCTTCGCACAGGGTACAATTGTCAGGACTCAAGAATTTCCCTTGCAAAGTATTACAGTACCAACTATGCCTTTGGATAATAACTTAGATGCCAATGGTGTTGTCCTGAGAGCTAATTTCTGACTCTGTAATTCTACCATTTGCAAGTGTGTGACACATAACTGCTGTGTGGTTCCCTGAAACCTTTCATCACACTGCTGCTGTAACTTAGATTGTAAAGGAAGTGGTTTGCACACTGCAATTCAGGTAGTCTGTGGGTTCAAGTCCCATGAGGGTTGTATACTTTTTCCCTTTATTTTTTTATTGAATGTACTGACACCTGCTGTGTAGTTTATCTTCATTTAGTTGACATTTGTACTTGAGTGTGTAATGCCCCTGTCTTCCTTGTCTTCCACACCCCTGATTGTGCCACTGCCACTACCTCCCTTCATAGCCTTGTCTATGTTATAGGTTTGTTTGTGTGGCCCTAGCATTTATTCTATTGTTGTGTGGACTTAGCATCTAGTCTACCCTCCTATCTTCATTTTAATTCCCTTACTACTTCTGCACGTTCACATCTCTGCATGTATATATAAATGGATCACGATCTAGATCAGCACACATATTACGTGGCCCTGTGAGGGTGCCACATGACTTCTTTTTCAAGCTGAAACTGTGCATACAAGATTGCATTGAGCTCTGCCAGGGCTTGTTCTTGACAGACAAGTCTGACTGCTCCTCGTATGTCCCTACAGCTGCACCATACCTCTACAGGTTTTCCCACAGCTCTAGCTACGGGCACAGCCAAAAGATTTAATGAGCTGCTCATCACATTCACTTGACTGGCTGCAGTCATTGTTAATAAGCATTAGGAGTTCATGGCGTATGTACAGTAAACAGAGGAGTATTTCTGAATCTCAGGTATGTTTTGCTTCCTTTCCTTTCTTTCTTTCTTTCTTACTACAGTGCCCATTCATGGTAGATAATCCTGATGCAAACTGCCATTTTTATTGAAATCTTGATGTCCTGCTGAGTGCTTTAAGGGAATTAACTGAAATTGCACTTATGCTGGGAAATCTCAATAACAAAATAGTTATTTGGTTTTCTTGAGAATGCAAAAGGAAGTGTATGGTTATTACAGTATCTGCTCTTTGCACAATTCTATTTTAAAACACATGATGAAACAATACGACATATTATAATGTGTTTTACCATTGCTACATTTGTTATCTTGGGTTTCTATCTATCTATCTGTCTATATATGATGTATGTTTTCAGTACGCTTTTTATAATATAACTTAATTACAATGCTGTTTTAGTGTTATCAATATGTTTAAAAAAACATAAAAGAAGTAACTTTCTATAGAATATTGTTCTTTTCTATGCACCTGTGGATAAAACTCTACTGCAGATATATTATAAATGGCAAAAGCCATGACTGAAAGGCTAAATATTTAATTGTGAGCACATGTCCAATAAACAAATAAAAATATAAGCAATACCATATGTTTAAAACGAGCAAATTGAAACCTTTCTTTTCTACTTATTGTTCACCAGAAAATAAGAGCAAACACATTACACACTAGATGGCAGTCAGTACCTTCTGCTGGATTTTTTCCAAGTAAGCCTAAGAAAATCTAAATCCGAGACAAGTAAGTGTGCGTATATACAAAGGGCATTCAGCACCTTTGTAATGATCTCATTAAGAACTGTAATAACCTATAAAACCACATGCAAGAATATATTACAACTGCTAGATAAAAACAGAGTTATTTATTTTTGATGAGTATTACTTGATCTATTGATTTACATTAATCGTGTATAAATGCTATGTCCTTTCTCATAGCACTTCTGAGATTTAGCATACTAATTGAATGCTTTGATGTTAAGAATTTCTCCCAGGGTCAGTAACAGATACCTCATTGCAACTATAAAAAATTCTGTTTTCTGAACTTCAAAGTTAAATAATAGCAAACAAAAATGTCACCTTATACAACAGGAAATTAATTAAAGCTATGTTTCCAAATGAAATTAGCAATACAGTCCAACAATGAATATTCATACATATGAGACAGATTAAAAGAAATTCCTTAAAAAAATGAAAAAAAAAATCATGTTGAGTGAGATGCTGATGAACAAGCAGGAGAGTAGTGACACTAGAGGAAATAAAACTCTGTGTCTGTTCATTTTTTCTTACGTACATGCAGTAGAAAGGTATATTTATCAAATATTAAAGTACATTAAGACTGTAACTGTCATATGTTTAATTCAGCACACTATCCCAGGAATTTAATAAACTCCATGGAGGCTTCATGCAAGGCCTACACAGAGTTTACATGAAGAGTTTACATGTTTGTGCGATCAGCAGTAGCGCTAATCGCATATTCATACTGCTCATCAAACCTACATGTATACAAGCATAGTTTCATAGCCAGTAACAGTATTGCTGCTAGGAAACTGTGCAGGGCAGCATGGACACAGAAACAAGAAGCACTCAAATTTGTTTACAAGTAAACTTCTTGGCGAGATTGGGCGGGACAGCCACAATGACTACCAGGGTTGAAAATACTGCAATAACAACACTATTAACACAGTAAAGAAAAATGTATTGAGTGCAATGTACACTACACCAATTTCTTACAGAATAAAATAATAGGAGGCGGGACAGCAGGGGCAAATATAATGAAACATACAATAGGCAGGAAATGTGTGCTGATGAAAATGGGCACAGACATGAATGATAGGAATGAGGAAAGAGGAAAAGGGCCTGGTAAACATGGCAATGTCCCCAAGACAGGAGATGCCACTGTGTGTACACTTCCAAGACAAGTCAGTAGCATTACAATAAGCACATATGTAGATAGCACAGTGCGTTCTGCTGTCTTCACATATTGTGCGAGTGTATTATATTATAAAACATGATAGTTTATATGTGACAGTGACACAAGGTTACATGTCAATAGAGATGAATGCTTGTGATATAAACATCACTGACATGCTCACTGGAGAGGACATTAAATCCAGTGGGGTTATATGCATCCTGTGAAGATCTGCAGAATAACTTGCTTGACTATGACTGACATGTCAGCATAACTCTGAAACAATCATTATAGACACATAGCAACAGACACAATCAGGGCCACTTTTAACATAAAATATTATGATAATTAATCTGCAGCACTGAGAAGATATTTGAGTGTAAATTATTATACATGTTCTGCAGGCACAGACATGCATAACTGAAATGATTGTCTGATTCTATAAGGGAACTTCACCACCCCTTCCCCAAAAACAACCACTTTTTGGACAATGTTAAATCTGGAGTAGGAATCTGAGGCAATCCTGGCCAGTTAAGAGGTTTGCATGATACATAAGCAAAAATGCACACCTGAAAGAATCAAACCCACGTCAGCAATGTTGTTACTGAGCTGTGTATTATCAAACCCACATAAGCAATGTTGTTACTGAGCTGTGTATTATCAAACCCACGTCAGCAATGTTGTTACTGAGCTGTGTATTATCAAACCCGTGTCAGCAATGTTGTTACTGAGCTGTGTATTATCAAACCCACGTCAGCAATGTTGTTACTGAGCTGTGTATTATCAAACCCATGTCAGCAATGTTGTTACTGAGCTGTGTATTATCAAACCCACATCAGCAATGTTGTTACTGAGCTGTGTATTATCAAACCCGTGTCAGCAATGTTGTTACTGAGCTGTGTATTATCAAACCCACGTCAGCAATGTTGTTACTGAGCTGTGTATTATCAAACCCATGTCAGCAATGTTGTTACTGAGCTGTGTATTATCAAACCCACGTCAGCAATGTTGTTACTGAGCTGTGTATTATCAAACCCGTCAGCAATGTTGTTACTGAGCTGTGTATTATCAAACCCACGTCAGCAATGTTGTTACTGAGCTGTGTATTATCAAACCCACGTCAGCAATGTTGTTACTGAGCTGTGTATTATCAAACCCACGTCAGCAATGTTGTTACTGAGCTGTGTATTATCAAACCCACGTCAGCAATGTTGTTACTGAGCTGTGTACTATCAAACCCACGTCAGCAATGTTGTTACAGAGCTGTGTATTATCAAACCAACGTCAGCAATGTTGTTACTGAGCTGTGTATTATCAAACCCACGTCAGCAATGTTGTTACTGAGCTGTGTATTTTCAAACCCACGTCAGCAATGTTGTTACTGAGCTGTGTATTATCAAACCCACATCAGCAATGTTGTTACTGAGTTGTGTATTAACAAACCCACGTCAGCAATGTTGTTACCGAGCTGTGTATTATCAAACCCACATCAGCAATGTTGTTACTGAGCTGTGTATTATCAAACCCACGTCAGCAATGTTGCTACTGAGCTGTGTATTATCAAACCCACGTCAGCAATGTTGTTACTGAGCTGTGTATTATCAAACCCGTGTCAGCAATGTTGTTACTGAGCTGTGTATTATCAAACCCACGTCAGCAATGTTGCTACTGAGCTGTGTATTATCAAACCCGTGTCAGCAATGTTGTTACTGAGCTGTGTATTATCAAACCCACGTCAGCAATGTGGTTACTGAGCTGTGTATTATCAAACCCGTGTCAGCAATGTTGTTACTGAGCTGTGTATTATCAAACCCACGTCAGCAATGTTGTTACTGAGCTGTGTATTATCAAACCCACGTCAGCAATGTTGTTACTGAGCTGTGTATTATCAAACCCACGTCAGCAATGTTGTTACTGAGCTGTGTATTATCAAACCCACGCCAGCAATGTTGTTACTGAGCTGTGTATTATCAAACCCACGTCAGCAATGTTGTTACTGAGCTGTGTATTATCAAACCAACGTCAGCAATGTTGTTACTGAGCTGTGTATTATCAAACCCACGTCAGCAATGTTGTTACTGAGCTGTGTATTTTCAAACCCACGTCAGCAATGTTGTTACTGAGCTGTGTATTATCAAACCCACATCAGCAATGTTGTTACTGAGTTGTGTATTAACAAACCCACGTCAGCAATGTTGTTACCGAGCTGTGTATTATCAAACCCACATCAGCAATGTTGTTACTGAGCTGTGTATTATCAAACCCACGTCAGCAATGTTGTTACTGAGCTGTGTATTATCAAACGCGTGTCAGCAATGTTGTTACTGAGCTGTGTATTATCAAACCCACGTCAGCAATGTTGTTACTGAGCTGTGTATTATCAAACCCGTGTCAGCAATGTTGTTACTGAGCTGTGTATTATCAAACCCACGTCAGCAATGTTGTTACTGAGCTGTGTATTATCAAACCCACGTCAGCAATGTTGTTACTGAGCTGTGTATTATCAAACCCGTGTCAGCAATGTTGTTACTGAGCTGTGTATTATCAAACCCACGTCAGCAATGTTGTTACTGAGCTGTGTATTATCAAACCCGTGTCAGCAATGTTGTTACTGAGCTGTGTATTATCAAACCCACGTCAGCAATGTTGTTACTGAGCTGTGTACTATCAAACCCACGTCAGCAATGTTGTTACAGAGCTGTGTATTATCAAACCAACGTCAGCAATGTTGTTACTGAGCTGTGTATTATCAAACCCACGTCAGCAATGTTGTTACTGAGCTGTGTATTTTCAAACCCACGTCAGCAATGTTGTTACTGAGCTGTGTATTATCAAACCCACATCAGCAATGTTGTTACTGAGTTGTGTATTATCAAACCCACATCAGCAATGTTGTTACTGAGCTGTGTATTATCAAACCCACATCAGCAATGTTGTTACTGAGCTGTGTATTATCAAACCCATGTCAGCAATGTTGTTACTGAGCTGTGTATTATCAAACCCACGTCAGCAATGTTGTTACTGAGCTGTGTATTATCAAACCCACATCAGCAATGTTGTTACTGAGTTGTGTATTAACAAACCCATGTCAGCAATGTTGTTACTGAGCTGTGTATTATCAAACCCACGTCAGCAATGTTGTTACTGAGCTGTGTATTATCAAACCCATGTCAGCAATGTTGTTACTGAGCTGTGTATTATCAAACCCACGTCAGCAATGTTGTTACTGAGCTGTGTATTATCAAACCCGTGTCAGCAATGTTGTTACTGAGCTGTGTATTATCAAACCCGTGTCAGCAATGTTGTTACTGAGCTGTGTATTATCAAACCCACGTCAGCAATGTTGTTACTGAGCTGTGTATTATCAAACCCGTGTCAGCAATGTTGTTACTGAGCTGTGTATTATCAAACCCACGTCAGCAATGTTGTTACTGAGCTGTGTATTATCAAACCCACGTCAGCAATGCTGTTACTGAGCTGTGTATTATCAAACCCACATCAGCAATGTTGTTACTGAGCTGTGTATTATCAAACCCATGTCAGCAGTGTTGTTACTGAGCTGTGTATTATCAAACCCACGTCAGCAATGTTGTTACTGAGCTGTGTATTATCAAACCCGTGTCAGCAATGTTGTTACTGAGCTGTGTATTATCAAACCCACGTCAGCAATGTTGTTACTGAGCTGTGTATTATCAAACCCACGTCAGCAATGTTGTTACAGAGCTGTGTATTATCAAACACACGTCAGCAATGTTGTTACTGAGCTGTGTATTATCAAACCCATGTCAGCAATGTTGTTACTGAGCTGTGTATTATCAAACCCACATCAGCAATGTTGTTACTGAGCTGTGTATTATCAAACCCATGTCAGCAATGTTGTTACTGAGCTGTATATTATCAAACCCATGTCAGCAATGTTGTTACTGATCTGTGTATTATCAAACCCACGTCAGCAATGTTGTTACTGAGCTGTGTATTATCAAACCCATGTCAGCAATGTTGTTACTGAGCTGTGTATTATCAAACCCACGTCAGCAATGTTGTTACTGAGCTGTGTATTATCAAACCCACGTCAGCAATGTTGTTACTGAGCTGTGTATTATCAAACCCACGTCAGCAATGTTGTTACTGAGCTGTGTATTATCAAACCCACATCAGCAATGTTGTTACTGAGCTGTGTATTATCAAACCCACGTCAGCAATGTTGTTACTGAGCTGTGTATTATCAAACCCACGTCAGCAATGTTGTTACTGAGCTGTGTATTATCAAACCCACGTCAGCAATGTTGTTACTGAGCTGTGTATTATCAAACCCACGTCAGCAATGTTGTTACTGAGCTGTGTATTATCAAACCCACGTCAGCAATGTTGTTACTGAGCTGTGTATTATCAAACCCATCGTCAGCAATGTTGTTACTGAGCTGTGTATTATCAAACCCACGTCAGCAATGTTGTTACTGAGCTGTGTATTATCAAACCCACGTCAGCAATGTTGTTACTGAGCTGTGTATTATCAAACCCACGTCAGCAATGTTGTTACTGAGCTGTGTATTATCAAACCCACGTCAGCAATGTTGTTACTGAGCTGTGTATTATCAAACCCACGTCAGCAATGTTGTTACTGAGCTGTGTATTATCAAACCCACGTCAGCAATGTTGTTACTGAGCTGTGTATTATCAAACCCACGTCAGCAATGTTGTTACTGAGCTGTGTATTATCAAACCCACGTCAGCAATGTTGTTACTGAGCTGTGTATTATCAAACCCACATCAGCAATGTTGTTACTGAGCTGTGTATTATCAAACCCACGTCAGCAATGTTGTTACTGAGCTGTGTATTATCAAACCCACGTCAGCAATGTTGTTACTGAGCTGTGTATTATCAAACCCACGTCAGCAATGTTGTTACTGAGCTGTGTATTATCAAACCCACGTCAGCAATGTTGTTACTGAGCTGTGTATTATCAAACCCACGTCAGCAATGTTGTTACTGAGCTGTGTATTATCAAACCCACGTCAGCAATGTTGTTACTGAGCTGTGTATTATCAAACCCACGTCAGCAATGTTGTTACTGAGCTGTGTATTATCAAACCCACGTCAGCAATGTTGTTACTGAGCTGTGTATTATCAAACCCACGTCAGCAATGTTGTTACTGAGCTGTGTATTATCAAACCCACGTCAGCAATGTTGTTACTGAGCTGTGTATTATCAAACCCACGTCAGCAATGTTGTTACTGAGCTGTGTATTATCAAACCCACGTCAGCAATGTTGTTACTGAGCTGTGTATTATCAAACCCACGTCAGCAATGTTGTTACTGAGCTGTGTATTATCAAACCCACGTCAGCAATGTTGTTACTGAGCTGTGTATTATCAAACCCGTGTCAGCAATGTTGTTATTGAGCTGTGTATTATCAAACCCACGTCAGCAATGTTGTTACTGAGCTGTGTATTATCAAACCCACGTCAGCAATGTTGTTACTGAGCTGTGCATTATCAAACCCACGTCAGCAATGTTGTTACTGAGCTGTGTATTATCAAACCCACGTCAGCAATGTTGTTACTGAGCTGTGTATTATCAAACCCATGTCAGCAATGTTGTTACTGAGCTGTGTATTATCAAACCCACGTCACCAATGTTGTTACTGAGCTGTGTATTTACTGGATTCAACAGAGAAAGGCGTAGCACACAAGGATCTTGTAGAACACCTTCAAGGGAACTCTGCACTGTCAAATCCTAATGTGTATGCATCCCAAAGAATAGTTTCTTATGGCTTAAGAGATTTGTGGGAGCTCACTGTGGGAAATGTGAAACACTAAAATATCATTGGCTAACATAGGTATTGACCATACAGATAACAGCACATACAAGCAACACTGTATTATGAGTAGATTCCCTACCCACAGCTGGGTATTGCATGCATCTGCCGCATGTAATAACAATGGGTATTGTCTGAAGCAGCGACAACTGATGTGTGAATTAAAAAATTATCCATTAGACTAAATGGTACTGCAGAATGTGAGACTGATGGCATTGCAACACCTATGCCAATGTGCACAGAAAGTACATCAGTGAAAAGTCTAGTGCTATTGAGCAAAGTGGCTGTCACTGTGATGTTGTACACACACCAAACAATACAAGGAGCACCCACTATAAGTACATGTCAACACTCAGTACATGAAGTGGTGGATTTAGGCATAGGCACAGGGGCATGAGCCATCCCCTTTTTCAACTTTCTTTTTTTTTGGAAATCAGGTCCTTTTTCCTCAAAGAATCCTGTCATCACCAATGCACCAAATACATTGGAGATGCAGGTAGTTTTTTTTTAGAACATTTATAACTGTCCTCCTCCAACTGCATCTCCCTTGTAATTTATGCATGTTGGTGAGAGCTGTCAATAATTGCTGAGGAAAAGCTGTTGTCAAAAGACAATCTAGTTTAAAATAAACCTATAAGCTGGACAAATGACTTTAAAACTGCTCATCTACTGTAAGGGAGTGATCTGCTTTGAGGTAATTCTTTTGACTTAACAATTTTCATGGTGTCAAAGAAGCGGTAAAGTTTTCTCCTGGCAGAGTATTATGCACTGTTCTCTGTAGTCTTAATATATAATTATTGACCATGGGGTGGGTAAGGCTAGTTTATAACCAAATTAGGTTGTTTGGAACACAAAAAGAGAAATTGACTAGACTTAAAATGGCTGACCAGAGCAGCTAGCCTAGTACTTGCCTATCTGTAGGACCTATGTATCTGTGAGACTGTGTGTGTGTGTGTGTGTGTGTGTGTGTGTGTGTGTGTGTGTGTGTGCACATGTGTATGAGTGTCTGTGTGTTTAAGTGTGTACTCAAGCATTTAGGTGGTCACAGTAAGATACGTAGCTAGGTAGGGCATGCTGAGACTGGATATGTGTGTGTCTCCCTGAGTGGTCATAGTACTAGATAAGAGATTGTGAGCCTGTGTATGTAGTTGTGTTGAAGTATGCTTGTGGGTTAATGGTGAGTATTTCCAGGAGTGTAAGGGGGTGGGAAGGCTTGTTCGTGGATGAATGGATGTCAGTGTGTGTGTCTGGGAAGTTTGAAAGTGCTTGTGCATGTGTATGTGTGCAGGTTTGTACATGTGTGTCTAGCATGTGCCTTTACTAATGTGATACATGAACTGCTATGGAAAACACTAGCATGGTCAAGTCTGAGAGCACAGTGTTCTATTCAGAGATGTAGCAATGAGCCACTAATGAAGCCTTTCTCATTTGAGCTATACCATGTCTGTGAACCAGAATTTATCTCTGCCAAGGTAATTCAGCAATACATGTTGAGCTATTAGCACTGGAGGAGAGAAATTCCCAGGGTTTGAGTTATCATACTACTTATCATTCTGCAATGTAATTTCTACATCTTATTTTTACATTTCTAAATTTACTGTTAACTATATAGTGTTACTATTAGCTTAAATATCTTTTGTCCATTTAGGGCCTGGGTAGAAGCTGAAAAGGGTCTGATGACAAGTCCACCTACCTCTTTAACAAACAGTTTATTAAAACAAAATAAAATTACTGCTACCTGAAAATAGAAATGCCAGAAAAGGTGCTGCTTCGTATTGCCTAATACCTATGCATTATATGGTTGCTTCAGCATATATTTTATACTACAGCAAATCATGAATAGCTGAAACATTATATTATTTTTGTGACACCCCTGCACTGACCTAGTTATCAAGGAGCCTCAGTCCTCACCACTAGCACCAGTGAGGGATGTACACATAGGGAGGATAACAAGTACACATAGTAAAGTACAATTTCCCTTGAGAGCACACAGAGATCATAGTCAGTCTGGGGCTAGTTTCTCTCTCTTTCTCCAGATCTCCAATAAGACTCCCAAATGGCACAGCTATAGGGTTCAGATCTCAGCTGAGTGGCCAAACCAAAACCTCCAGAACCCACTCTGTCCAACCAGTGCTTCATGTCCCTGCCCAAGTAGCTGACACACACATACTTTGAGATTTGATTTATACACAAACACAAGTGCACATCTGGGAAAGGCTGGCACAGGTTTACTAGCTATACCCCCTTCTGCCCAGACTATAAGGTAGTACCGGCTTCCACCAGCCACTTCTCATCAGCTACTTAAGGCCCTTACAAAGGGTGACCAATCTTAGTGTAATGTTACTATTATCCAAATGGTAAGTGTGACCAAGGCTTTCAAGGCTATTTAGGAGTGGGCTGTACAGTGTCACCAAATACATATGCAAGTAGTCTAAGAGCTTAAATAAGTCTCACAAATATCAGCCACAAAGATAGGTTTAAATATATTTAATAATAAATAATAAAAGAACAAGACAATACTCAAACAACACAGTAAACACAGAGTTCAGAATCACAGGAAATATTTTATAACAACATTGCAGGACAGTCCCAAATAAATGCAGAAAACATCTAAACTAATCTTTACTATATTCCTATCTATATCTAAAAGAAACTATTGCACCTTAGACTTACTTACAGAGCAACGTGCAGGCAGAAGTGCTGAATGGATGTTTATAGGTCCAAGACAAGATATAAAATGCCCAATGTCCCTCTCTGAGAGAGTTCTTAAATTAATATCACATATTATTTTTGGGTTAGCCTGGATGACATCATTCTTGGTCACGTGCCTACAGTTACTAGGATAACAGAAACTTAACAAAAGTTAACATTTCTATGTGAACAATACATATCTCTCAGATATTTGCTCAGAACTGGAAGTTATAAAACAAACACCTTTACATTTGAAAACTAGTAATTATTTCTGTTTCAAGACAATAGGAAAACCTCTAGCTCTAGCATTGTGTCTGCTTATTGAGAGATAACACAATCATAAAACACTTTACTTTTCAACTTATTTTCTTGAAGTTTTGCAAGTTAAGTCTGTAAGCTCCAGCTTCTACTATTAAAACATACATTTGGACAGGTATATAGTTTATATACATTTATGTTCTTTTCCAGTAGGGTACACTGTTGTTACATTCTTGAAACTCAGTACATAATATACAGTTCTGCAGAAGTAGTTTAATATACACATAACATATATTTCTCTTGCATTTGTAAAACAAGCATATGAATCATATTAATATTCACAAATGACACGACTATCCACAAAATTCCAGATAGCTGGGCTGGCAGTGTCACAATATTATAGTAGCAGGTTCATCTGTTCTGAATTTTATGATCAGCTTATAATGTAAGTGGTTATAAAGACATACAATACTGTTTCAAATGTTCTAGATGAATGGAATTCTGAGGTTAAATATAATGTGTAGACATTAGACACTTCTGAACATCATCTTTCTGGTGTTTTTGTTTTCAGATAAATTACTATCACTATTAATATAGAAAAAATCAGTGATGATTAGCATGAGTCATTTCCTAATTTTTAGTACATAATATATTCACTAGGATTTTGTTATTTTGATTCTTTTTCTTGATGACTGCTTAGAGTGTGTGAATATTAGTAATGTAGAATGTATACAGATTATTTTGGAACACTGTAATTGTATTGAATATTTTACCTTTTACAGATCAAATTAGTCAAAATGAATACCTTGAGTCAAAGTGAAAACTACTCACTTAAGGATCTGGCTTGTATATCTCAGTGAACAGCTACAGTTCTAGAATTACCTTATGAACAAAAGAACTATTTAACATGAAAATAGAAAACAGTATTTTTATGATAAAAACACAAAATTTGTGATACAGGTAGTCTGTTTTCTAAGTGTAACAATGCCCTCCAGTCTAGTTAGTACTGGGCAATACTGGACCTTCCAGAACCCTGTGGTACTGTGGAAGCAGTACCTCTTGGTGATCCATAATTGCCATTTGTGTGTGTGTGTGTGTGTGTGTGTGTGTGTGTGTGTGTGTGTGTGTGTGTGTGTGTATGTGTATTTGTGTTTGTGTGTGTGTGTGTGCGTGCGTGTATGTGTGTGTGTGTGTGTGTGTGTGTGTGTGTGTGTACATATATATATATATATATATATATTTTTTTTTTAATACATACATATATATGTATGAATACACATGCACACACTTTATTTTTCTTTTGGCTGCTCCCATCAGGGGCCACCACAGCAGATCATCTGTTTCCATTTCCTGTGCATCTTGTTCTGTCACACCACCACTTTCATGTCCTTCCACACCACATCCATAAACCTTATCTTACACCTTCCTCTTTTCCTCTTACCTGGCAGCTCCATCCTTATCATCCTTCTCCCAATATACCCAGAATCACTTCTCTGCACATGTCCAAACCAATGCAATCTCACCTCTCTTACTTTGTCTCCAGACTGTCCAACCTGAGCAGACCCTCTAACATACTTATTTCTAATCCTGTCCATCCTCGTCACACCCAGTGCAAATCTTAACATCTTTAACTCTGCCACCTCCAGCTCTGACTCCTGTCTTTTATTCAGTGCCACCATCTCCAGCCCATATAACATAGCTGGTTTCCATACCATCTTGTAGACCTTCTCTTTCACTCTTACTGATACCCGTCTGTCGCATATCACTCCTGACGCTCTTCTCCACCCACTCCATCCTGTCTGCATCTCTCTTCCACACTCACCATTACTCTGAACTGTTGATCACAAGTATTTAAACTCATCCACCTTCACCAACTCTACTTCCTGCATCCTCATAATTCCTTTGTCCTCCCCCTCAGTCATACACACACATTCTGTCTTAGTCCTGCTGATGTTCATTACTTTCCTCTCTAGAGCATATCTCCATCTCACCAGGGTCTCCTCAACCTGTGCCCTACTCACTACAAATCACAATGTCATCCACAGACATCATATTCCAGGGGGACTCCTATGTGATCTCATCTGTTAACCTGTCCATCGCCAATGCAAATAAGAAAGAGCTCAGAGCTGATCCTTGATGTAATCCCACCTCCACCTTGAATGCATCCATCACTCCTACTGCAGACCTCACCACTGTCACACTGTCCTCATATATATCCTGTACCACTCTAACATACTTCTCTGCTACTCCTGACTTCCTCATACAGTACCAAAACTCCTTTATAGGCACCCTGTCATATGTTTCCTCTAAGTCCACAAAGACACAATGCAACTCCTTCTGACCTTCTCTATAATTCTCCATCAGCACCCTCAGAGCAAACGTTGCATCTGTAGTGCTCTTTCCAGCCATGAAACTGTACTGCTGCTCACTAATCATCACAACACACACACACACACACACACACACACACACACACACACACACACACACACACATACACACACACACACACACACACACACACTTATTAAATCCTGGTAGGGAAGGTGAGTTATCATTGGTCTGAAACCATGCTTTATTGATGTCTTCAGAGGAATTTATTGCTGTCATGTTATAGCTTATGTCAGATTAACAAAACAATATATGTCTAGGTTGTATAGACAATGACAATTTGTGAAAGTTTAGTAAAAATATAAGTATGTGTATGTACACAGTACAATATGCATTAACATTTGTAGAAAGACTATGATTAGTATTATCACAGTAAGGAATATTTTCTACTCATAACATTGCTATTTGTACATTTTAATATCTGTCCTTGCTTACAAAATATTTACAGTTGTTTTCTTATGCCTTTTAAGTTTATTCCTCCAGAAAATGCTGTGTAATGCAAGGATGTATGTAGGCTGACAGAGGTATGACATCCCATTCTGCATAAATGTTAATGAGTTATGTATTACAGATATTCTTACAGTTAAATTAATTGGGAAATGTAGTATCAGAGCACAATTAATTTCTAGCAGTGAATAAGATACCTGAGTAGTATACTACCCACAGACAGAAACAGGTTTGTGAAGTAATTGCAACATGCCAAAGCAAAGGACAGGTCATGCATTCATTTGTGAAGTGTTTTATATGCGTTCTTTCTTCAGCATAATGGACATGTGTTGTTGTGGCCATTGGCTAAGTCAGTCGTACTTGACTTTATTTTATTTTGTACATTAGATACAGAAGCAGTTACTTAGTACTTAGCATTCTTTTATTTTGTACATTAGATACAGAAGCAGTTTATTCTTGTATTGAAATGAGCTGCAGTATGTCAGGGAAAAGTGTTCCCATGTCTTCAGGAGCCAAGACAGAACTACATCAACAGTCTGTTTTCAAAATTTTCAGAAAGGCCATAAAACATGGTTCAGTCTCTGAGGGTAAGTCATTGTGGGTGAGTGTAGCACCAAAGTACAGGATAAAGTCCTATTCTCTGGATGATTATGTTAGATCAGATGTGTATGATACTTTATTTCCTGTGCTAAAGTATTTGTCTAGGATTTTGTGAATTAGGGTGTTCATAACTTTTACTGATTCAATTTTGAAAGGAAATCAGTTAATGAATAGAAAATCAACTGAAATATCCTGTACTTTAAACGTTTGATTTGTTTATTTATCAAGGAAGGAGCTAGTGTGAGATGAAATATCTTAGTAATCCTTGTTGTGTACTTTGTATTTCTTTTTTGGGTTTGCAGGCATCTGGTCTATAGATTGTGTTTTCCTGTGATTTTTTTCTTGTTAGTAAAACCTTTTGTTTCTGTAATGGTATGCTCTTCAATGGAGATGAATATAGTTGTATTTTATTTTGTTGTACTTTTAGGGAACCTCCTCTATAGGCACCCTGTCATCCTCTTGATATTTGCTTTCATTTTATAAACCAGCAGTCAGAGGGTCATGTGTGCTTGATGATGCAGAAAACACAGTTAATGAAGGTAGTACCATCAAAGAAGTCAGTCAAGGTAGTACTATCACTGAAGTCAGCAGCTCAACAGAGTACATTGAAAGTGAGGGAAGTACTGTGAGTGTAGTCAGTTATGTCAGTAAGAAGCAGTCAGATGAAATCGGTGACACTAACTGTTCATTGACAGATATTAGTGAGTACATCACCTGTACTAATACTGCAGATAAGTAGAAAGTCATTCTCATAAATCATTGCAAACCACATGACAGTTTCCGTTTTCCACTTAAAGCCTTCACAGACAAAAGAAGAAAATTGGGAAGTTCCCTCCACCAATGTCAGCTGTCATAGCTAGACCAGTTTAATTTTCTGGCATATTCCGTGAAACAGGATGGGCTGTATTGTTTAGCCTGCATGTATTTCCAACACAAGCACAGACAGAATGGGCAAAGTTATTCATTGAGCAGTCATCCTGTAATTGGAAGCATGCCAAAGCTGATATTCAGCGACTCTCGGAGTTAGAATACCACAAGAAATCTGAGGCGAAATTGCATGCTTTCAGAATCACAAGTGACAATCCAAGTCAGAGAGTGGGCTTTTTAATTTCAAATGCTACACAGTTGCAGGTAGCCAAAAACTGAGCTCTACTAACCTCTATTATAAAGTGTCTGGAGTACTGTGGAAGGCAAGGGATAGCACTCCGTGGACATAGAGATGACTGCACATCTGACTGTACAACCAACAAAGGAAACATCAGATCTCTAGTCAATTTCCAAATTGATGCTGGTGACAGAGAGTTAGAAGCCCACTTGCAGACATGCCAAAAGAATGCAACATATATTTCAAAAACAGTGCAGAATGAATTGCTAGACTGTATTAAAGAATACATTCAACAGCAGATAATAAAGGATATTAAACTACAGCCTCTTGGACCCTTTTATTCCATCCAAACAGATGAAATTGCAGATATAAGTAAGTAGGAACAACTTGGAGTTGTACTGTGATATGTGAAGAATGGCCATCCTGTGGAGAGATTCATAGAGTTTATTGCCTGTGAGTCTGTGATGAGAGGAGATCTGCAATAAGTTGGTTGAATGCCTAACAAAGTTAACATTGAATCTTGAGCACTGCAGAGCTCAAGGGTATGATGGTGCTGGAAACATGGCCGGACCACCAAAAGGCTGTGCAGCTTTGTTTCAAGAAAAAGTAGCACATGCTATATTTTCCATTGTGCTAGTCAACAGCTCAACTTTGTACTTTCAAAGGCCTGCCAAGTTCCAGAAGTATGAATAATGTTAAATGTAGTGAAGGAAGCTGGATTGTTTTTCAAGTACTCCCCCAAAAGACAAAGATATCTAGAGGAATCAATGCACTACATACATTTACAATGAAAGGCAAGTGGTCAAAACCCAATAGAAAAACAAAAGCTTAAGTTGCTTTGTGAGACCAGATGGGTTACTTCTATCATATTTATGAAGCACTGCTTCACTGTTTAGGCAATATTATTATTAACAGAGGACCACACTGAGATGGAAAAACTTTGTCAGGTGCAAGTGGACTTTAAAGTTCAATTACTAAGTCATGCTTTATTGTTTCTTTCCAGTCAGCAAGGTTCTTGTTTGGCTTTACTAAGCCCCTTAGCAAACTTCTGAAAGGATCATCACAAGATATACTGTATGCATATGAGTGAGTCAGCTGTGTGCTTCATGAGCTGTGGGCTATTAGTGCAAATATTGAGCATGAGTTTAGGAATATCTTCATAGATATGTCAGAAATGGGGGGCTTCTGTAATACAGCTGAATTACCCCTTCCATGTTTCTATAACAAACAAACTATGAGGAACAATGTTGATGGAGAGACTTCAGAAGTGTACTGGAAAAGAGCAATTTTTATTCCCTTTCTGGATCACTTTATTCATGAACTTTCAAGCTGATTTACTACAATGGTATCAAGAGCTATACAAGGATTCACACGTATTCCATCAAACTTGAACAGCTTAACATTAAAAAGAAAGAATTCACTTTAAGCTTTTTTTGACTTGCCTTTACCAACAACATTCCAACAAGAGCTCAGACTGTGAAAAAGGACACGGGAAGCTTTATAGTCAGTTCTGCACTGCCAAATGACTTGAAGCAGACATATTCACAAATAAATGTCAACATGTTCCCAAACATTTCCTTCATATTAAATCCCTCTTGCTCACTCCAAACACAACTGCTGGAGTAGAGAGGGCTAATTCAGCCTTAAAACTGATAAAGTCTTAACTCCAGAGTACCATGTGATAAGGGTACCTTAATAGTTTAGTGTTGCTATTCATGCACAGAGACATCCCGATAGACTGTTCTTCAGTAATTGATTTATTTGCAGAAAGAAATCCACGAAGAATGCACGTCTATATTACATAATTGAATGGTCAAATAGTCAAACACGTAATAGTCAACCCTAATAATCGAACTGCCACACAGTTCAATGCAGATCTCCGTACAGTGCAGAAATGGACGTTTTCCATTGTCTGCACTGTAGTGCGATCTTGGAGTTGGTATATTTAAGTAGCGGGGAGTGTGGGGTGCAGGGAGGCTTGTCCCCCTGTGTAGAGTGTTTAAATGGTTTGTTTGGGTGGGTTTTTCTTTTTTTCTTTTCCAGTCGACGTTGTGGCGGTTCGATTATTACGGGTCGACTATTACATGTTTGACTATTTGACCATTTGATCACGTAATATAGACCCAAAGAATGCTACTTACTAATCCACTTAACTAAGGATTGAATATTAGCATGACTGAAAGTTTGTGACATATACTACAGTACAGCATGGGGAAATAGAGGACATTACAAAATGCTTAGTGTTACACTCAAAAACAAAGATTTGGTAAAGAGATTGACTTGCTGTCCACTCATGTATAGTTGTCTGTGTATCTTTTGATGTTATAATAAACACATTAACTGTTTATCACGGGAAGCAATGTGCTATTTTATGCTGTTTGCATCAGTCATCCCAGCTAAGGATACCTACAGAAGAGGCTGTGCGGGACAATGGAGATTTACACTCATTCAATAGTTGGTAACAGGGAACAAATGCCATGCTGCAGCATTTCCAAAAGGGAGATTTCTTGTCCTCCATGTAAATAGAGTTCAGCATCTAGAAAAAAGTGTGTAAAGGGAGAAAACCAATGAATTGCAGTATTTTATCTTCTTGAAGAGACATGAATTTTTGGAAAAATATCAAGGTTTGCACAATCGCTAAATGATTAACTTTGGACAATGACTTCAGAAGGAAGAAAGACAAAATCTCAATATTAGGATTGATTTAAGGTTGTATAACAGGAAATGACCTTTGATTTCAACAAGTAAAATAACTCATTTACTCCAAAGGCAATCTAAAAAGAGTTAAGAAAATGCAGTGAATTCAGAGCATTACCATCACAAAAGCCATTTACTTCACAGGCAACATAGTCAGAGAACTACCATCACAGAAGTCATCTACTCCACAGGCAGCATAGTCAGAGTACTACAACCAAAGAAGTCATGTACTCTACAGACAACATAGAATGTCAGAAAAGTACCGTCCCAGAAGTCAGTCAGAGCACTACCAGCACAGAACTCTACTCCACAGGCAACATGGAAGGTCAGACTAGTACCGTTAGTGAAGCCAGTCATGGCAGTTCAGTCAGCATAAAGCATGCAGTTAAAATCGGTGACAGTAATTGTTTATTGAGGGATATTAGTGAGTAAATCACATGTACCAATATTACAGACAAGTATTCCATTTTCATACATCATTGCAAACCACACTCTTTAATCTTTTCATACAGTGGTCACAGAAAAGTTAAGTGAATCTGAAAGTTCCCTATGGCAATGTCAGCACTTATTGGTAGACCAGTTGAATTTTGTGGTACTATATATTATGTCAGAAGACAATCTGCATGGTTTAGACTATGTGCTGTTTTCAACACCACCAAAACAATGGACAAACTGAGATGCGTCCACCTTTTGGGGGAAAAAAAGGCAGACGATATTACATTCACTGTAGGTGATTGAAATGTTAAAGTTGTTATAAAAAACACAGTTGGACTACCAAGCATGTTTGGCATCGATATATATATATATATATATATATATATATATATATATATATATATATATATATATATATATATATATATATATATATATAACATGAAGCAGACATAAGACTGTTTTTTTCCAAGGTAGTTCAGAAATCACAGCAAACACTATCTTGCAACAGCCAAATAGATGGCTTTACCCGGGGATATTATCAAATGGACATTACCACAATAAGATCAATAATATCCTTGTCAAAGAGATGAAAGAATTCTTCACAGTCAGCAAAATCAAGATCCAGAGCTAAGTCTGGCAGAAACCATCCAATTCTTACTATAAAATTCAAACTTACAGAAAACCAGAAAAATGACTAGGCCAGTCAGGTTTCAGCTGAGCAATACTACAAATGCACATCTACTGGAGATAAAGAATAGATACAATGGACTGGGCATGATGGACAGAGTGCATGAACTGTGGACAGAAGTTTGAAATATTAAGCAGGAAGTGCAAAACTAATTCTAAATAGAAGATTAAGAAGGCAAAATGACTGTCTGTGAAGGTTTTAGAAGTGGCTGAGGAAAAAAGGATTTCTAAAGACAATGAGGATAGGTTCATAGGTGTGTACTAGGCTAATGGCCCTGGAGCCTATATAAGCCTAGCCCAAGAAGATTCCCTGGTGTCATGCTGACCAAAGATAGTTCCCAGTGCCCCTGTCAAGCAAGGCGACTGAAGTGATCCCTGGGGTGAACTTCCTATTGCCCATCCACTCGTCAAGATTTCTCTTAAAGAGGGCCAGTGAAGTGCTCTGCTTGATGTGAATGGGAAGCTTGTTCTAGAGTATGGGAAGTCTCTGGGTTAGGAACCTGTATCTCCAGCATGTTCTGTTTATTGTGGTAATGAGGTTTAGGTCGCTGGAGCATGTGGCACGGAGGGATTGGGATTTCTTTAGGTGTAGCATATCCATCAGCTCTGGGTCAGACATGACTTTGTAGATCAAGCAGAGATCATCTCTAAGTAGGCGATAAGAGAAAGAGTATAGCTGGAGTTTTCTGAGTCTGTCCATATCGGGCATGTGTCTAAGAGCCTCTTAGTGAGGTATTTTTGTGGCATTTCCAGTTGTTGTAGGTGTCTATTGAGGTACATACCAAATGGGGCATTGTATTCTATAATAGGTCTAATGAGGGATGAGTAGAGAGGGATTATGACCACTTTCTTCCTGGATGAGAAACCTTTTGTAATGAGATGTTCATAGGTTCATAGGTTCATAGGTCAGTACTAGGCTATCGGTCCTAGGGCCTATACAAGTCTAGCCATAACAATTCCCTGGCTATTTCTTCCCACAGTATTTACTTCCCTGGACCCCTGTCTAGCAGGGTGACTGACGTATTCCCCGGGGTGAATTTCCTACCTCCCATCCAATCATCAAGGTTCCTTTTGAAGACAGCCAAAGAGTGCCACATAGAATGACTTTTTGACTACAGTGGCAATATGGCTATCAAAGGAGAGGTTGCTGTCAACCTGTGTCCCCAGGTCTCTTATCACACCTTCGGTGTTTAGTGGTCTACCCCTATGTGGTAGTTCATGGGCACCTGATTTTTCCCAAAGGGAATGACAATGCACTTTATGGCATTGAGCTTCAGGCCATGGTTCTGGTACCAATCATTACCTTTTTGTAGTATGTCTACATCAACTGGAAAATCAATAATGGCTCCCAGTTTTCAATCATCTGCAAACTTGGTCAGCCAGAGTCCCTTTGTGTTGGCTTGAACTTTAGAGAAGTAGATGCCAAACAGGAGAGGACCTAGGACCGATCCCTTTGGGACACCACTTGTAACTGATCGGTAGCCAGATTTGGAGTCCGCTACTTTCACAGTGTGGGTTCTATCAGTGAGCCAGTTGGCAACCCATCTTATGACATAGGGGTTTATCCCTAGTTTAGTGAGTCTATCTATGATTCCTGAGAGAGGGATGGTGTCGAAGGCCTTGGCAAGATCTTGGTAGGCTGTGTGAACTGCCTTGCCCTCATCCACAGCTCTGGTGACAGACTTGAAGAAGTCTATCAGGTTGACCAGGCATGATCTACTTTTCACAAACCCAAATTACATGTGGTCCAGAGTTTGGAGATTCCCTATGTCCTTATTTATAAGGTCCATAATGATGTGCTCCATAGCCTTACATATCAGATTCATCAGATTAATGGGCAGTAGTTCCCAGTGTCTGTAGTCTCTCCCCCTTTGTGAAGTGGGATGACCATAGCAGTGTGCCATTTGGTAGGAAGAAATCCTGAAATGAGGCTGTGATTGAACAGGGTACTCAGGTGTGGTGGCAGTTCACTTTGTAATTCATGTAGAACACAACCAGGGATATTATCAGGTCCCATGGAAGCTGTATTCTTGGCTTTGGATAGTGCAGTTTTTACCTGTGTAGCTGTGATAATAGGGACTTGGCATTCCTCAGGTATTGTGATAGGCTCTTTAGGGGGTAAAGGGAGGTAAAGTTTGCACTGAACCTGTCAGCCAATATGTTGGCAATATCTGTTGGTTCTGTATATGTATTGCCATTGTCCTGTAACTCAGAGCAGATCTGAGTATTGCCATGTAGATTCTTGACATAACTATAGAATGCCTTGTGGTTGTCTTTAGAATCTGCAACAATTTTGTTTTCATAGCTAGCTTTAGAGGATTTGATGATGGATCTCAGTTTTTTACTGAGGCTAACAAGGGAGTTTTTCCAGTCTTGGGAATTCACCCTTTTCTGCAACAGCTTTTCCTTCTGTTGTAAAGTTTGTTTATGGTAGGGATCATTAAATTGGCTTCCTTTTTGTTCTGTTTGGTATGGCCCATTCCATGCGCTTGTGCATGTGCTCATACAGTGCATTGGTGTATGATTAAGCAGTCATGCACCTATTTTCCATTTGCATGGGTGTCATGAAGTTAGCCACCTCTGTTTTTAGAAAGCCCAAAACTGGCTTTGGAGAAGTTTTTTATTGTGGTTTCCTGTTGGGGGGGGGGGGTGAGTGTGGGATGTGATATCCATGGTGATTAGCTTGTGGTCAGATCTAAGCAGGGAGGAGTTGAATACTGGTGTAGAGTAATGGTCGCCCATGTTAATAATGACCAGGTCAGGGATGTTTCTACCCCTGGTGGGGGTAAGAATGAGTTGGTCCAGGGCATTGGAATTGATGAATTCCAGAAAATGTGGAGGAAGTGTGTTGGTACATGAGTAATTTTCCCAGTTAATGGAGGGGTAGTTAAAGTCTCATAGTATAAGGGTATTGGGTTGTGCTCTAATATTTTCCAGTGTGTTTAGGAATGTGGAGTGGGAGTCTTGGGACATGGTGGGGGATCTATAGCAGGCTACAACCTGGATTGCAGTTTTACCAGTGTTAGTTGTACCGGAAGCATCTCTGATGCGTTATGTTGGGCTACTAGTCTGGAGGTGTACATATCCTTTATGAATATGGAGATACCACCAACTTTAGAGCTTTGGTCCAGGTTTAAGGGCCGAAAGGTGTTGTATGAATTATAGCCTGGTAGTGCGGGGGTGCTCTCTGGAGACTTGAACCAGGTCTTGGTCTCTGCACAGATGTTGATGTTTTCTGTTTTAAGGAGTGCTTTGAGCGAGTGCATTTTGAGATTTAGACTTCTTGCATTGAGTAGCATAACCCTCAGATTTCATTTTCTTGTAGCTGTTATGATGGTAATTTTGTCTTCAGGACATTGCCTAAAAAGGGCACTATAGGAGTGGCAAGAGCCTTGGTCAGTATCTGGAATCTCTGGGGTGACAGGTGCAGGCCATCTCTGGCAAAGAATCGAGGTCTGTGGATCATGTCATCCCAGGAAGACAGATACTGGATCCCCTTAGAATGACACCAGAAACTTAGCCAATTGTTGAAGTTAATCATTTTCTGCTTGCACTGTGGTATCATTCTGAGTGATGGTATGATGCTACTCAGAACTAGGGTCATATCTGCCTGGACTACAAGATCCAAGAGCTCCTCTGTGTCTCTTTTCATGTAGTCTAGAGAGGTACATCTCAGATCATTCACACCAACATGGACAATGACAGAGTCATATTTGTACCTGTTGTGGAGTAGCCTAAGTGTGTGCATTATGTGGTGGATCCTGGCACCTGACAGGTAGTTGACCGTAACTTTTTCCTTATTCATCCTGGTGAGTGGGACATCAGTGTGTGTCTTACTATGGATTCACCTATGACTAGTGTACTGGGTAAGTTGTTTTACCTTATGGGCTTTGATTGAGTGGCACACTGTTTATGTGAGTTATGTGTCTCATGGTTTGTGCTGGGATGTGGTGGTTGTTTGCGTTTCTGCCTTGGAGGTCTCTTTTGTTTGGGCAGATTTTTATTGAGAGCCTCCGCAAAAGTAGGTGTGTGTTTTGTGTTACTATGTGAGGGGTGTGGTGGTGCAAGTTCTGGAGGGCTATGTGTTGAGTGTGGTGTGGTGCAGGTGTTAACCTTCTCCTCTTGACTGGATAATCCAGCCTTGGCTGGAGAGTGTTTGGCTTCCAGTTTGGCTATATATGTGCATCTCTCACAAGTCATAGTATTGGGAGGTAAGAGGAGAGGGTTATCTGTGTACATGAGGCAGTTGCTACATTGCCTCAGGATACCCAAGTTCACCAGGTTGACAGGAGAAAACACATGGAACTGACCTTTAGACATGCCTGGATATGAGCTCAATATATTAAGTATTGAAGCCTTTTACAGGAAAAATGTCACTAAAAGTGTCTGAGACTGTACAGAGCACTGTCAAACACTTGAGGGGAAAGTAACACATGCAGTCTGAAAATTTAAGGATGAAGTATTTAGGCAGATATTCTAAAGTTAGGAAGAAATCAAGCAGTACTTAGTGAAAATAAAGAATTAGCTTGTCAAGAATGATGAAAAGACGGGAGTCGCATGAATGGCTACTACCTGGCTACTATTAATAGGCTCATAGGATCATAGGTTGGTACTAGACTATCGGCCCTAGGGCCTATACAAGCCTAGCCATAACAATTTCCTGGCTATTTCTTCCCACAATATTTACTTCCCTGGACCCCTGTCTAGCAGGGCAACTGACATGATCCCAAGGTGAATTTCCTATCTCCCATCCAATCGTCAAGGTTCCTTTTGAGGAAGGCCAAAGAGGTGCTCTGTTTGACATGTATGGGCAGTCTGTTCCAGAGTCTGGGGAGTCTCTAGGTCAGGAACCTATCCTTCCAACATGTTTTGTTCATTATGATGACAAGGTTTAGATCCCTGGAGTGTGTGGCTCTGAGGGATTAGGATTTCTTTAAGTATAGCATGTCTAACAGCTCTGGGTTTGACATGGCCTTGTATGTTAAGCAGAGATCACCTCTGAGTAGATGATATGCGACAGAGTATAGCTGGTGGTTTTTGAAATGGTCAGCATATGGCATCTGTTTTAGGCCTGTGATTCTTTTAGTGAGGTATTTTTGCATCATTTCCAGTTGTTGCAGATGTCTTGAGAGGTACATACCAAATGGGGCGTTGTATTCTTTAATGGGTCTAATGAGGGATGAGTACATTGGGACAATGATCTCCTTTTTTCTGAATGAAAAGCCCTTAGTGATGAGGTCTGCCACATAGAAGGATTTCCTGACTGTTGTGGTGATGTGGTTATCGAAGTTGAGACCACTGTCCACCTGTGTCCCTAAGCTCTTATCACACTTTTGGTATTTAGTGTACTGCCACCTATGTGGTAATTCATGGGTACATGTTTTTTTCCCAAAGGGGATAACTATACATTTCTTGGCATTGAGCTTGTGCCCATGGCTCTGGCACCAAGCATCTGTTTCTGTAAGGCCCTTTGTAGAATAATGCTGGTTTAAGCACAGCTTCACCCTGTTGGGATACCATGCTCCTTTGCTTCTTATCTCACCAGAAACAAAATGTTAGCACCAATCCCAAGAAGAGAAGCAGGTCATGGCCTGTTTGGTGATCCACAGTCTTGTTCCAGATATTGCAAGGCTTGTAGCCTTTTTCTGGTAGTTGCCTTGAATAGCAACCAGACCAATCAGGTACGTTAAGCACAGACACTCACTCTCCAACCAGAAAGAGTCAGGATTCAATGCACTCTGCTCCGACTCTCACCAGGATCAGAATATAAGCACAGATTCCAAACTGTCATCTATAAAGCAGTTATTGAGCTATCTAGTGATCATCAGTCTCCAGGAAATAATGTAACTGCACTCCTTCACTCACCAGGAGAAAACAGAAGCACTAATCCCAAGATGACTACTGAGAGGTAAAATGTGGGTTCTCCAATAACTGGTGGTCTTGCAATAGATGCTTAAAGGTAAGATGAAAAAAATGGTTTATCGATGTGAAAGTAGGTAACTTAAGTTTTACCTGTCTAAAAAGACAGGTTTTAGTGGAGAGTCACTATTTTTAAAACAGTAAGATAGATTGAAAGGGGGTGGTCACTTTTTTATTCTGATACTATGGAATAAATGTAAATAGCTGAAGGGGAGTGATTTCACAAAAATGATAATTTTGTGCTTTCTCCAACCAGTAAAAGCAGAGAGGAAATGAGATATCTGGTCAAATTAACATAAGGGGCAGGCAATTAGAAAGACAGAGGTGTTTAAGAACACAACACTAACCGAGTGGGAGGGTAAGAAAAATTTTTGCCTGACTCACAAAAGACAGAGCTGTGGTGTCTTTTCAAGTTTTAATATGCAGTTAAAAGCAGAATACAAGTAAAACACAGTGTAAAGAAAACAAATCACAGTACACAAAATAGAGAAATGCGATAAAGCAATACAGGTACAACAAATAAAAAGCAAACCAACCTTTCCTTCACAGCAAACTACAGCAGAGCCTGGATAAGCCTTTCCAGTAAAGGATAGATTATGTAAAATGTAATGTGGAGTTTCATAGATAATAGCAAGAGTTGTTCAAGAGGGATATATAAATGAGCAATACAAACAACTGGAAGAAGACAATAAAAGATGAACAGATATGTTTAAGACTATGAGTTATATTAAGGGAAATTTCCGGGTCCAAATGGACGTGACTAAAGATAAAAAATGGGACAATACCTGAAAGAAACAGAAGAGAAAAGATCACAGAATTCAGAGTGGTACCACTACAGAAGTCAGTTGCATCAAAGACAAATTAAGTTGACAGGGACACCAGCATCACTAGCATGTACAATGATGTTTTCTTTAACTACACCCAAACATCCTGAAGAATGAAGTTAAATGGACACTAGAAAGCTTTGCTAATAAGGCTGAACCATCAGCTATTTCAACATCCTGCTAATGACAGTGTAACACTGCTGCATTTAAGTTGCCAGCAGCTATGGAAAACAAGACAGCAGCAATTGTATTGAAAAATGTCAGTTTAGATTCCAGTCCCAAAAATGGTCATTGCTATGGACTGCTCCAATTATAAATTACACTTGTTTAAAGTACTGCATCCCCCAAATCAGGAGAATTATTTCCCCAGTGCTGAAATTAGGGTGACTACAATCCAAGCTGAGTGAAAGTTCGACATGACAGAAGTTCAGTGTCAAAGAAGATGTGTTGGAAGAGAACATTACTCACATTCAGATGACTGTGAACTTGGAAAACATTGAAGTCAAAGAAAAAACATTCAGTGGACTTTGACTTGAGAAAGAAGACAACCAACACTGACATTTTTGAAGTCCTGGAGACCAGCACTGCCTCCCCCTTCCACACTCACTGTACAATTTGCTGAAAGGAGAGAAAAGGTAAAGTAGGACTTTTGTTATTAAAACACTAACAGAAGAAAATTAATTGTGCTTAAAACCATAGAAAGAACAGTAAACAATCCAAAAATATTATGGTCTGCTTAGGAAAGTTTTATGAGTTTAGTTATTTGGTACATCCATTAAATGAAGTTTTTACTAATTTATCCAAACTTCTGTGTATGTGGCACATATTTTAAGTTGCCTAACAATCACATAGATTTTGATGTGGTTATTTCCACCTTCAGTGGGTTTCTTTCCTAGTTTATAACAGTGCATATGCCCACTATGACATGAAGGAGAATGTGACTTGGTATGGGCGACCAATCATCTTTTTCAGGCAAGCATTGAAAATACTTGTACTATCTGTACACGTGCTGTGTGCTGCACAGGAATTACCTGTTTCTATTACCATATTCCCAGCAAAATCATGTCCAACTGAATGTAAATTAAGGTGATCTTTTCACAACCACCAAACCTAGTGTCCCACTTTCCTGCTTCCACCCCTGTAGTTAACTAACCTTTTTTGCAAATTCCTGGATCTGCCAATGGTACATGTGTCACATGATCACTGTCCCCTGACATTGCCAGTGAAAATGTTATACTGCCATGAAGTCCTGAAATGCATCCATATATGTTCATGCAAACTATCCAGTGATAATACTGATGTGATGCAGTGGTATGCGAGTGACGGAGTACAGTAACACTATAGCTGTACCTATGGTACAATTGGAGTTCATAGAGCTCCACTTATGTCACTTTATTACATCAGTTGTACATGATATACCTATATGTTTATCAGTAGAAATATGTGTGTGAGGACTCTAACACCGTACGTGAACACATGACAACTGAGGTAGATGTGGCTCATACAGAATAGTTAATGACACAAATGCTGGCAGTCACACAATAATGCTGAGGAACATTTCATATGTTTGTCTATATAACAGCATTGCAACATGTGGATGAACTCATCTTATATGCCCATGTAATTGGTATAATGTAATATTGTTGTATGTCAGATAATGTTCCCAGATTCTAGGTATACACATGCTCACCTGTACCATAGTGCATCTGTCACTCTGATGGTTGCATGACAACTGTGTAGAATGTTGATATGCTGCAGTACAAGAACATATGCATTAGTAATACTACATCATCAGATGTCAGCAGTCCCCAGGAGGCATATTACTCAAGCTAGTATGTTCAGCTCCTCTAAAATCCAACTTCTACCTCATACTGATGGATCAGTGAACATTCCAAGTAGGGCACTGCCTGCTGAGGCTATGCAAGCATGGTGAAGGTCACGTGACCAAATAATCACCTAGGGTGCTATGAGAGGTAGACAGGCTCAGCAGGAACCCTAAAAAATGAGTGGCCAACACAGGCGGTATTCAATCCTGGAGAACAGGTTCTGCAGAGAGCTTGCACCTCTCTCAGGTAAAAAATATATACTGCAACAGAAACAAGAAGAAGACAAAACCCAGTTCAACTCAGCATTGTAGGAGACAGCCCTATTGTAATGTCTTTGTACCAGAGAATATGCCACTTGATGAAGGGATCTGATGAAAGCTGAAAGAAAGTTAGGTCCTCAACTCAGAGGTATTCAGGAGTCCATGTTTCCAATGCCCCCAGACCAAAATTAAAACCTACCCCAAGTAAATCTTCTCTTCTTTCCAGCCCTTCCAGCTGTCAGTCTCAAAAGGAATTAGTTAAATTGGCAGATGACCTGCTTACCCTGGTAAGGGGTAGAACCCCCGAATCTACCTCTGGGAAAGGGATTAAAGACACTATCCTGAGGTTCTTACTGACTCTTTCAGACCAGGTAGGACTAGGACCAGGAGGGCTCAATCCTTGAAGATGATTCTTCCTTGTCTCCCTTCCAGGAATCTGACTCAGAGGAAACCTTACCTTTGGCCTCCACACCTGATGATCTATTCTTTGGGGAAACATTACACTCCCTGGATAACTTTTACAGTGGGAAGAACAAGATTATCCTCAACTCAGAAAAAGAGATAGGGAATTTCTCCACCTCCCAGACCTCAAACCCCCTGGCAGTGCCCCCAGTTTTGGAGGTGATTGATGGTCTGTTTATAGAATCCTCTTCAAGACCAAACTCCCTTCCCCCTGCACCCAGAAAACCTGACAGTTTCTGCAGGGTGGCTTCACATAATCATGTTTTTAATAACCTTTCAGCAGATCCACAGATTTTTGGTCCTGGACTCCAGGGTACCAGAACCAGCACAACCAACAATACCCTACCCAATGATATGCAGGGTAGAGCCCTGGAAAGATTTGGAAATAAAGTATGCACTTCTGCTACAGTATCTATAATGGAATTGAACTGCCAGTTTCACTTAATAAAACACCATTGCTGGAACAGATGAAGCAAACACTTCTGACCATTGAAAATAAGTCCTTATCTCAAGAATTAATGGACATTTTCAGATCCACTTGACGAGTGATCAACCATTCCTTGCACTGTGGGTTTGATACTTTACAAGCTGCCAGCAGGGCTGGAGTCAAAGGGTCTATTATTAGGAGGCATTCATGGCTAAGAGAGTAAGACCTCCCGGAACATGTAAAGTCCAAACCTTTGGATGATCCCTTGGATAAGGAGTCACTCTTTGGCCCTAAAGCAGTGGCTATTCTCAAAGAGGTGGTGGACAGGGCTAAGTCAAGGCAGACAACCAAATCCTTTGTGCAGGTGCAGCCCCCACATTTCAGCAGAGACTATCACACTGAGCTCTGCACTTTTCCTTCCCAACCCACTACAGGCCAAGGGAAGACCCACAGGGAAAGGGGCCATAGTCAGTGCCCAGAACTCAGCCAAGACCACACATCATCCACATCACCTGGGACTTCCTCTAGTCAGGTCCCTGGGAGGGAGAGTAGAAATCCTTTCATGGCATGTACCTCTCCCTTTCCTACCCTCCCCCAGAAGAGAAAGAATGTCATTTTTCAATCTGGCCATTTCTTTTTTTCAGTCATAGGAGTTCTCTCTATCTTTTGCAGGGGTTTTCATCCTTCATCTCTCTTAACCTATGTCCTCAAAGTGCACTTCTTGCTGGTTCCCCATAGATGATCTAGCTGAGAGGATTCCTAGGCCCTTACCAAGCTCCAAATTTTGACTATTTTCACCTTGCCTTTTGACTACTTCAATGCCTCGAGGCAGTAACATAGTACTTAGCCACTAGCAAGGTGCAGAGTTTAGATCTTAGTTGCTGCACAACACTCCAAAGATTGTGACTTGGTATAATGGTTAAGAGTTTGATTCACAGACACAAGTTAGAGTTGGTTCTCACCTTGGGAAATGGAATTGGGAAGGCTTGGAATGGCCTATTAGGAAAGCTGGCCTACTAATTAGCTATGAACCCAGAATCTAAAGCTCACTCTCAAAAGAAAATTTGGTTCTAGGGTGGGACCCCTTTAGACACTAACCTTCTTGCCTCCATGCAAGGTGGCCTTACCTGATCTACAGGGTTTTTAATATATTACAAACTGGGAAAAACACAACATTATAGCTGAAAGGAGCAAAAATCAAGGTAGATAACAAACAAACTTTAATTAAGGCCAGGAAAAAATAATAAAACCACACAGAAATGATAAGCACTTTCATCCACTTTACATAATGGTTAATGGACTTCATCAGATAAAAAACATTTCCCCATTAAGAATTTAAATAGGTATGAGAGACAAATCAACTTCACATCATTAGACTACATCACACACCTCTCCCCTTCTAAAAGCACCTGCATTCTACCACCTAGAGAGCAAACAAACCCATAACAGGTTGAACATATTTTTCCTAAAACAGTTATGCTTATGTGAAAATCATAGCATGTAAAAATAATAAAATGTATAAAATGTATATAAAAAACATTTAAAAAGATTGGAAATTCAATAAAAATGTTTATGTGAAAAAAATATATATGTATATAAAGCATATTACAGAAATGTGATTAAACCAAACACAAAGTAAACAAAACCATTACTGAGGCCAGTATGTTCATCTAACCAATGCCTCAATTCTTAACAAGCAATAAATAGAGCAGTAATCATTTAGTCCTGGCCAACTATAGGTATTTATCCTAATTTGCCATAAAAGCTCTCTTTTCTCCAAATAAAGTTTCTGAGGGCCACCTCTTGGGCCAGCATTTACTTTATCTATTGCCATATACTTAAATGTATGGCAGGGGAATTGAATTACATGTTTAGCCAGAGCATTAATGTCCTTTTCTTTCTTAATATTATATTCGTGGTCATATACCTATCTTTAGTGTCCGCTCAGTTTTGCCACATAGAAATATGGGCATCCCTGACAAGAGGCTAAATATATAATCCCCTTTGAGTTGCAATCAAATTTATGCCTTAACCTATACTAAGCTCCCTTTGTAGTAAAGTTGTTTTCAATACTAGTTTTTCTGCAATAGGGGCATCTACCCCATTTTGTCATATGCAGGTTATACTTCCTTTCTATGTTTTTCTAATTTTCCAAAATACTTTTAAAATTAACCGAGTACATTTCTGCAAAATCCAAAATGGAGCTATGACATCCCCAAATAAAGGCTGCATATCATTGAGGAAGCATGCCAATGGCCAAGTATAATGCCATTGGCATTGCAAACAATCCAAAAAATAAAAAAAAAATGAACTTTTATTTTTTTTTTGCTGATCTTGGCTGTTTAAGCATAGGGCAGCAGCATGCAAACTGGATCGGGGAGGAAAATAAGAAAATAAACCTAAAATAAGCATCCTAACTAAAATCAGTATTCTGCCATGCAAGTTAATGGCAGGCAGAAGACAATCTGGCCAGTGAATAGTGGTTGCTAAGGGGGGAGGCTCAGTGTGAGACATGTAACTATGCATTAGCAGGCAATCCTATGCAAATGAGGGGAAGGATAGTGAATCCCAGTTTTCCCCAGCATGTGAGGCAGGTCCCAACAGTGTAAGAGTATGAATAGCTGAGTACAATACTAGGAGGTAGGTGACATCATGGATGGGTGTGTCAGGCATACTGTAAGCAGATTGGAGCCCTGTGGCTCGGGTTTGCTCCTAGCTGAGCACAGCTAAGTTAGGGGGTGTGTTTAAACCTGCCTAGCACTCTTTACAAAGCCTAAGCGCACCACACACTGGGTTTTACAGGAAGAAAAAAGAAGTTAACCCAGGAAACAGCAACAGTGTGCATATCTGAGCACTCTGCACAGCATGCACATGGGCTTAAACAGGGAGGCAATGGGAAGGGAAAACAGCAGTAGGAAGGTAATCAAGGTGAACTAGTTTAGCTGGCAGGTGAACTGTATCAGACCCAGCCAATTACATAGGCAGCAGACCAGCCCAGCCCAGAACACTACTATAAACTATGCAAACACCTACCCATCTGGTTTTTCCCACACTCTACACCACTGGTGTATACAAGTGGGGAAATTTTAACAAACAAAACTACAAAATAAGAAGGGCTGCATCAGGCAACATAGAACAACATGTGCAAGAGACTGAAGGTGGTGAGGATGTGAATGCTGCCGAACAAACCACAGTGAGGAGACAGAGAAGATTGTACAGACCCAGGGTAACCTACCAGGGGCTACATGAGCTGGAGATAGTGAAGCGCTATAAGGTGGACAGAGACCTCCAACAGCAAATTGTTGAGCTGTGCCGGCCACACCTGACACACCAAACTGACTGAGGGGAACCCATCCCAGTGGATACCAAGGTATGTGTAGGGCTAGGTATACTAGCCACAGGTACCTCCCAAAGTACAACTGGGGATATCATGGGGATCTCACAGGCATTAGCATCCAGAGTATTCCACCAATTCCTGGATGCCATGTCAGCACATGCCAGTGAGCACATATATTTCCTCAACACCCGTAAGGTGCTGACCAGCAATATGCGTCTCTTCCACCAAATAGCAGAATACCCTGGGGTAGTGGGTGCTATAGACTGCACGCACATATGCATCAAAGCACCACCCTGTGAGCAGGGTTGGGCCTACATCAACTGCAGGGGCATCCCCACCATCAACTGCCAGGTCATATGTGATGCCCAGGGCATTATAATGAATGTGTGTGCTGGCTGCCTTGGAAACTATGACGATTCCCACATATGGCATCTGATGCAGCTGTAAGAGATTTGCCAATATGGACATCACCTAGGGTCACCTAGTGGAGGTTGCTGGGTACACACTAGAGCCGTGGCTGATGACACCCATCAGAAATGCACACACACCTGAACAACAACTCCATAATGAGGCACATGCACAGGACAGACATATAATAGAGCATGTGTTTGGGATGCTCAGGTCATGGTTCCAGTGTCTAGACACATCCAGTGGAGCCTTGCAATATTCACCAGCTACATGTACCCAAATTGTTATGGTATGTGCTATGCTACACAATATGATTCTGCGGAAACAGCTGCAGCAGGAACAGCATGGGGCAGGGCCGCACATTCCCCCACCAATGCCAAGGCCTGCACAGGCACAGAGTGACCCAGAGGAGGAACAACCTGAGCCTGCCACAGTAGGCAGTATGAGGCATGCCCAGTATGCCCTGGCCTTGGCAAAGAGTCAACGCATAGCACATGCACTGACACAGTAGGGACCCAGGGAATGACACCTCTCTCTGACTCGCACATACAGTAAAAGGGATGCCAAACATGACACTACCTATGCTCAACCATGTATTGAGAGTGTACTATGTCCTCCAGCACCATCCGCAAATCTGGCACACCCTCAAGGTAAGTGAATCAACCTACCAATTGCCAAATGTAGTAGAATGTGTTGTTACCTGTAGCTATGGTATGGATGTGAGCATGCAAGGGAATTGGGTGGCTAAATGTTATGGCAGCAGACAGTAGACACCCATAGTGGCACCATGACATCTGTAACACATACTGGAGTCACAATAGTAGCCAGTACTACACAGTGTGACAAAACCCACTACAAGAAATGTACTGAGCGACATGTGTGTCCATAAGACCCACACATGCCAGTCAGGATGGTTCACATACCCAACAACAAGTGTAGACAAACCCAAACAGAGCCTGTGCCTCGGCCCCAGAATGTTGGCTATGGTTAAACTCCCCCCCAGTCCTACACAGACAGACCACAGCAGGGCAGACAGTGGGATGTTAGTTCTGAAGGGTAGGAAGTCAGGCAATAATATGTAGGGCAGCCAAAGCCATGGTCTGTAGTACACTGGTATGCCTCTAGTCAGCATGATAGTTAGCAATACAGAATGAAATGGAGTACCTGCCATACCAGTACAGTCATAGCAAATGTGTACAAGTGTCACGTGTGCCCCCCACATCCTACATAGTAATGTAATAACAGTCAGGTGTGCCCCCAACCCTGTGTAGAATTGTAGAAATAGCCAGGTGTGTCCCCCCATCCTACATAGTAATGTCATAACAGTCAGGTGTGCCCCCCCCACTCCTGTATAAAAATATAGAAACAGTCAGGTGTGCCCCCCCCCACTATGCAGAAATGTAGTAACAGTCAAAGCTAAACAATCGATGGATACCCTGCAGAGACAGCATACTACCTGTCGGTGTACAACACAAAGGTCAGCACTGCAGCACAAACTACCTGGCCACGATCTATACATTCAATGCAGACGGAAATACTGGGCATGCTCACACCCTTACAGAAATGAAGGCAATGTCAGTCAACACCATACTGAAAGTCATACTGGGCATGCTCACACACTTATTAAACACATGAAGGCCATGACTGCAAACACCAGTGGACCAGACATATCTGGCAGTTGCAGTTGTTAGTGCAGACACTTGTCAGTATGCACCACTCATGCCTTGCACACACAGTGGATGGGAATACAGACATATACGTCAGGACAACACACTATAATAAGCCAAAGGTAGACGTACATAAATGTGTGGAAGAGGGTGACTGTGACAAGAAGCCATCCAAGCCTGTCCCACCCAGCACACAGCCAAAGAGCCTCAAACACATGAGGTGCAGATGTCACACACTGCAGATACTAGCCACCAGTAGCTGTCAGCATTACAGACTATGTGGTGCATGTGCCAGCTGTGCAACATGACTGTACAAGGAAGTAGTCATCTAGCAGGTGTATACACATACCTGTGATATATGACCCCGTGTGTGCCTGCAGGTGGTATGTCAACCCCTAGATGAATGGGTTATGGCCCATGCACACACTGCCCTCCCCATAGCCCTACTATGAAAAGCCTGCTGAGGTCATCCAATGTGGAATACACCTTTGGGAGAATTGTAGTCGAGTAATCTCCATGGCATGTCCCATACCTGCATACTGCTGTAGTATGATAAACTAGTTAGGTAGGAATTCTAACCCCAACCTTGACAACTGTGTGTGTGTGTGTGTGTGTGTGTGTGTGTGTGTGTGTGTGTGCCTGTGTTTGTGTATGTGTCTGACTGTGTAGATAACAATGCTTTTTAGGGTACTCACACTCCTTACAATTCATATACTCAACTTTGGAAAGGCTGCTGATGTCACCCACCTAGAAATACACCTCTGGGAAGGTTGTAGCCCAGTAATCTCCGTAGGGCGTCCTGTTACTGTGTACTGCTGTAGTGTGATAAGTAGTTAGGTAGGAGTTCTAACCCCAGACTTGGTAACTAAGTGTGTGTTTGTATGCGTGTCTATCTGTCTCTGTGTAGAGAGAAATGCTTTTTAGGGTACTCACACTTCTTACAATTCATATGCACAACTTTGGCAAGGCTGCTGATGTCATCCACCTAGAAATACACCTCTGGGATGGACATAGCCCTGTAATCTCTGTCGCACGTCCTGTAACTGCGTACTACTGTAGTGTGTTGTAGAACTGATGTAGGGCTCCATCCTCACCGAGGGCAGTTCTGGATGTTTTGTGTGTGTTTCAATGTCTGTGTATGGAGCAATGCATTATAGGCTAGTCACATTCAATGCATTTCAAATGGCCTACTTTGGCAATCCTGCTGATGTCATTCATTGTGAAATACACCTTTGGGGAAAGAGTTTTCTAGCAATCCCAGTGGTGAGTGCTATAACAGCTCCATGCTATAGTGTGACATAGAACTAAGTTAAGGGATCTGTACCCACACATGGTTGTGGATATTTTGTGTATGTCTCACTGTCTGTGTAGGGAGCAATGAATTTTAGGCTAGTCACACACAGTACATTTCAAATGGCCTACTTTGGCAATCCTACTGATGTCATTCATTGTGAAATACACCTTTGGGGAAGGAGTTCTCTAGTAATCCCTGTGATGCATGCTATAATAGCTCCATGCTGTAGTGTGACATAGAACTTTGTTAAGGTTTCTATACCCACACATATCAGTTGTGGATGTTTTGTGTGTGTCTCACTGTCTGTGTAAGGAGCAATGCATTTTAGGCTAGTCACACTCACTACAGTTTGAATATCCTACTTTGGCAATCCTGCTGATGTCATCCAATGTGATGTACATCTTTGGGGAAAGCATACTCCAGTAATCTCCGTGGTGTGTACTATAACTGCGTAGTGCTGTAGTGTAATAAACTAGTTAGGTAGGGGTTCTACTCCCAGACATGACAGGTGTGTGTGTGTGTGTGTGTGTGTGTGTGTGTGTGTGTGTGTGTGTGTGTGTGTGTGTGTGTGTGTGTGTGTGTGTGTCTGTGCATTTGTAGCATGTATCCTGTGCAGAGGTGGCTGTGAGTGTATGACACCTGTGGCCTTTGTAGAGCATGTTTTGCATATTTCTTATATGGTGGCCCTACTATATATCACAATGTCCACTATACAGGGATATCAGATGTGAAATAGCTGAGATGCTGGGGTGCAAAGCCATACCCATACATGTGACATCAAGGCCAGGCAATCACAGTTAGCAACCCCAGTATTACACAGAGCACACTCTCAGCCCATGTCTCATACACACACACACACACACACACACACACACACACACACACACACACACACACACACACACACACACATGCCTAGACAATGGCCAATATGTGGGTAGTACACTACATATTGGCTACTGATAGTAACTATGGGGTGATAGCTATGGGTTACAGAGGGCATGGCACCATGTCCATCTGTCCAATATGCATGTACATGCAGACAGTGCACTTACCCCATGTTCCCCAATGGACACCTAAAACACCTGTGGTGCCATCACATGTGACCCACAAAGGACATACCATGCCTGACAACATGCCCTGTATTGACAGATGCCACTGACACCAGGGAATGGCGTTAGCATGCTATCAAATTAGGTGCAGTGTAAACCTGCTATCCATTACCAGTTCCCGCCACAGGTGGGCAAGACTGGCACATCTTATGATAATTTATGTTCACAACATTGGCCAGACACCACAGGTACAGTTCCACATGACACTGTACATGCATGTGGGATTTGTGCACATCCCAGACACCGTCCATGTCATGGACTAAGGAACACATATATGGCAAGCAATGCACAGCATTGGCCACACACAATAGTCACCCAGGTGACTAGATGGGGGATACAATATCCACCTGTGTGGGCAAATGCAGACACTACAGGCCTGAGCCACAATGCAGACCATCATCATGTGGCCTGATGCCAAGGTATACCCATCACCTAGCCTTGTACAGCCATCTGGCACAGTTGACCACCACACACCCGTGCAGACATGCACCCATGCATGTCAGTACTGGCACCCTGTGTGTGTGTGTGTGTGTGTGTGTGTGTGTGTGTGTGTGTGTGTTGTATGGTGTGTATGTTCACATCCACACTCCCTACAACCCCCATGGGCATACTGATGCATGCTGTCTGATGTCAGACACCTCCCCATACCCTTTGCCCATACAACCCCCATATGACCCATATGGTGCATGTGATACCTGCACAGTGATGTGTTGTGGCAATCCCACTACTGATGAGTTGTACTCCTGGTCCTGCCAAGTGTGTCACTGTGTGTGCGTCCCTGTGAGAGTGTGGCTGTGTTGATGCTGGCACCTGTTCATATGGACAGGTACATGCACATCACCTACCATATAGCTACCGTATCCCTGTTGCAGATGTCAGTCACCATCACATATATGTTCTGAGGGCTGCACAGCAGGTAATCCATGTGGCGCATCCAATGACTGCATAGAACTGTGATAGCACTACATAGTCATCAGGGGTTTGATACCCTGTGCTGGTATGTGTGTGAGACACACATGCTTAGGTTTTACGCTCCCATCCCTCCCTGACTTGTCTTTGCCTTTGTCTGCCTCTCCCACTCCCTCTCTAGTGGATGTGGAGACCTACACCTGCTTTGCTTGGCAGCAGCATGTCTATTTTAATTGATCCTCAAGATCAGCTGATGGCCTTTGTATGAATTGAAGCCCTCCCCTAGCTGATTGCATGTGGAACAGCTGTGGTAACATTCCCATAGTCAATTGCATGGAAACACACTCCAATATCTAGGAACATCATGGTGGTGTTAGCCCTTTCCATTCACTGTGAGCAGGAACTAGATCTGTTGTTTGGCAAACAGCATCACAGATGGATTGGGGACTTACCTCTGA
>NC_056728.1:1595972186-1596029686 GCF_019279795.1 Protopterus annectens
AGGCCTGGGGAGAAAAGCTCCACAGTACAATAGAATGCAGTACATGAGAACAAAATATAGAACATACAATTGATTTTAATACATAATAGGTTAGAAGTTAACAGTTTTAGTTAGACAGTACAGTAGGCAGTCATTGAGGTACATAGTAAAAACAATTGAGGTACATAGTCAAAAACTTAAAAAAAATAAAGTTTTTTTATTTATTTATTTTTACCAGTATCTGGGTTTACAAGCTTTTTAGGGAAAATCTGTTTATACTTATCTGAATATGTGACACAATTAGATTTAACCTGGAGTGTATCATGAACATAGCCAGTTAGTTAAGTAGTGGGTTTTAAGGTATTTTTTGAAACTATTGAAGGAGGTGCAAGAACTTATATGGATTGGTAGTGTGTTCCAGGTTTTGGAAATGGTGCTGGCAAAGAGTGATTTACCAGCTTTGTTTTTATGTTTGATGACAGTTATTAGGTTCTGGCTGTTAGATCGTAGGGCTCTAGTGGGAATGTGGGGCTGTATTAAATTCTGAAGTGTTTAGATTTCCACATCATATATGGGTTAGTTATAGTCAACACATTCCAGGGTTAGGTATAACAGCATGCATAGATATTCCCATTAACCCAGACACCAGATATGGAACAGTTGCATAGCAAACAGAACACATGCACATACGGGACCACAATGGTAATACGAACAGAATGCAGGTACGTTGATGGCACCATGCCAACAATGTTGGAATAATTCAATATGGCACATGCATGGGAACCATTAGAACATTTATCAAATGACTGGCCATTATCAGAGTCAGTACATATCAGTTGGGGTGGGTATATTGATTATTGCTGGACATAAGGTGGGGGGAGAGAAAGATGTCAGTTAACAAGTAGTATATTCCTGTACTCCACATTACTTTCCTAGTCAGTACTGTTATCTGTACCTTACAAGTCTTACTACACTACACTATAGACCTATATTGGACACTGATATGGCTGTCAACCTCATTACCCATGAACTGGTTTTACCTAGAGTATAAACCTCTTACCTGGTATACCTGTTGAGGGAATGTTTGTTAACACTGACTAACTGTTTGTACCCATACGGATGGATTTCGGGTTGATGTTTTGCACTATCCTATCTAACTCTTACTGCACAGACTCTGGCCATGTGTTGATCACATGCTGGTATGCCTGGACATATCTACAATATTGCCCTCTTCCACTTTTAGTGATCTGACACACATATATACATGCTTTCCTACACAGTTATATTATGTAGCACAGTGTGGACGACAGTGACCAGTGATACTTTATTATTCAGAGAAACTGCAACACTCACAATCCTCTACAACACCAGGGTGGACGGTACCAGTACAGGTTATATTGGTCTGTATTTCTCAGCACAGTGTTCATATCCAATGTATCTGTGGGATCAGTGCTTGTTAGCACTATCTGACTGTTGTCACACAAGGTTCCAGATTATATAAGTATATAGTATTAGGCACATGCATCTCACTCTGTTACTGTACACACTTTGACCACAGCTTAATAGGCTTGGGTGTAAATGGGACATACGTGGCTTCTTAGTCACATAAGGTATTGGGGAGTTGCTAGTGTGCCACGTTTGTTGTCATAGATGTGTGTCAATCAGTTGTATTTCCTGTTTGCTGCCTATATGTCTGGGATCAACCCACTGATTTCCCAGGGGGACAGGTTGATAGGCATTAGACATGGGCCACGTTAATAGGCAGTCTGGACATATCTGTACAGTTGTGGTGTATAATTCTGTATGCAGACTACTACCACTGGCAGGATTCAAACCGTGGCTGTGCGCTAATAAAACAACAGTTCACATCTCACTTGAATGTGCTATTTGGGTTTTGTTGTGTGCATTTCCCCTGTTTACTGTCTGTGTGTCTCTCACTTGTAATAAATGGACTCTCAGGATTACACCTGTCATTTATAGGCATTCCTACACATTCATGTTATGCTGCATGGTGTGGGTAACAGTGCTTAATACTACATTACTATTACACGAATGTAAATCTACATTACCATGTTCTTTGTTCTTCTTTCGGCTTTTCCCAGTTAGGGGTTGCCACAGCGGAACTCCGGTCCGGTAATGATTGGCAGTAGATTTTTATGGTGCCGTGGTGCCAGCTCGATGCCCAACCTTCAAAAAAGGCATGCCCATTTATGCATGTCTTTCGAATGCCACTCGACTGTGGGGAGGACATGCAGACTCCACACAGAAGGCTCTCCAGCCGAGAATCGAATGGGAGAACCTCTTGCTGTGAGGCGACAACGCTACTGCTGCACCACCACAGCATTACCATATGATACCAAAATATACACATACAGTCCAGCAGTTAGACCTGTTTTGTCAGGGTATTACACCTTCATTGCCATACTAACAATATGAGATTCTTCCTGTCATATTCACTAGTGTATGCAGTACTTGTCTTGAACAATACAGGCATTATACTAGCAATTACTTTACTACTACTTTTATTTGTATTTCCTATGACAGTAAAAGCATGAGTATTACTGACCTGCCTCGTGTTGCAACCACCCATGAGAGAGAGAGAGAGAGAGAGACACTCCTCCAAGAGGTCCCCCTTCTGCTGCTTCAGGTCGACAAAGTGGTGTCTGACCTGCTCACCGGTTCGGGGTATGCCAGTGGCACTGGTGAGGTCACGGGTGAGATGGTCCCATGCCTCCACCTTATATTGGGAGCACTGGTACTGACTCTGCAGCAGTCTCTGTGCATGGTCTTTAACTAGGAGTCCAGCCATGACCTTGGACTCCTGGATGCACCAGCGCTGTACCTGGACTCACACTCCTTCTCCCTTTACTGCCATAGTGCCTGCAAGGGGAAACTACAACCAGTTATGAGCTGTATTCCCACCACTTGGGTTTAAATAGGGCCGATTTCCTGCACTTTTCTGTGATTGGCCAGTTTTGAAAAGGCTAAGCTATGGGCAAACCTGCTTACCTAAGGGTGGCATTGTTTAAAGGGGTATACCAGTGGGCACAATAAGTTAGCTGGTGTAGACATTGCTCACACCTCCTAAGCTGGCCTGTGCAACGCTTGGTGTTGCCTACATTAGACATTCATTATAATGCCTTTTTGGTATTTTGTTACTATTCATTACACCTTATATGTATGCCTAGTATCTCTAGATGATGTGTATGTACACTCTGTGGGGTCTTTGTGTTTTATTGGGGACTTAGACACTCTATTACATCTACACCTCACTTCTGGGCTTACTGCTGTACTCCAGTTCACATATTTATGTTTTGTCATCAGTTATGGTACATATGACTGTGTACTGATGACTTTCACAGGTTCAGTTTGGTTATACTATGGTGAGGACATGTTTACTACTACCTCATTCTTTTGTACTTCTGTGATGGCTTGGTGGATAGCTACTGGGACTATGGTATAGTGGGCCCTGGGTTCGAGACCTGCATGGATGTTTATTTTGCTGCTGGGCAGAACAAGGCTCATTGGATACAGAGTGGTTAAGGCACTTTAAAGCAGTTGTAAGCAGGTATGTGCGGGTTTGCGTGGAGCTATGCAATGCTAACCTCCGGTTGCAGTTTCTTACACTCAGTTAGCTTCTACTTTGCTTAATCTGTGTAGGCAATGCTTACCCCTGCACAAATGGACTAAAACGTGCTTATATATGATTACTACTGCTTATTTGTGCCTAAACCTGCTTACTAGTGCCTTATTCATTATAACCCTGGCACTTCACATGTGCATTTAATGCAGTACTCCAGTTCACATTTAAATGTTATTTAGTAGGTTATACAGCATAAAAATGTTCATATACAGATTTCACATGGAAAATGGAATGTGCTGTAGTGGGACTTGAACTGGAAATGCCTGTTCATTAGGTGGATGCTCTGCCCACTACACTATTGCTGTGCTGCTTCATTTGCATGTATCTTCCTTGTTATCCTCTTCAGCCTGTTAAGCTGCTTTAACCATGGCTAAGTGATGGGCACACCCGTACACCTACAGTTAGCTTTAATCGGGATTTAAAAAAAAATAAAAGGGTTTCTTTAATTACTTTTTCAGTACTGTTGCTGTTGTACACATGGGGGACTGTTGGTGGGGATATGCGGACACCTATGAGTGATCTTGCTCATCTCTTAACACTTTCTACTTTTCTACATTGCAGGGGCATGTTTATTCTGAGAGCTCTGCTCTCAGACATGTCCCCTGCACTTGTACATGCTCCATGTAAGCCTAGGAGGTTGGGCAACACACCTTCATTAATATGCATGGCGTGCTGCCATCCTCCTCCTACATGGGCACTTCCGTGCAGGACTAAGCTAGTCCTGCATGGAAGATTAGTGAATCCGGGGGAGTATGTAGTAATACAATTCAAAAAAGTTAGTTATTTTAGCACCCCTATCACTCACATCCTTTTGTAAACCTTAGTTACTTCCATCCAGATTAATAGGTCTACCTACTTTAAGAGTATTTTTTCTGGCTTAATTAAAGTTTGTTATCCGCCTAGGTTTTTGCTCCTTTCAGCCATAATTTTGCATTTTCCCAGTTTGTTTTTGTTTCCTTCAATACATTACAGACAAGCCAGGCATGTGACATAACTCCTTGCAGCTTGGGAGCCAGAATTGATGGATACAAGCTGTTCATGAAAAGATCATACTTCCTGGATAAAGAAGTGACCCCAGAAGGTAGCGGTTTGTACACTAAAGACAAAGTAGAGCCTGCTTTGTGTAATGGACTCAGGGAGACATAACTTCATCTTTTACAGATTAAGTCTTCCTACAGACATGAATTTTTCCTCACTCTGGTTGGCTTTGCTTCTTCCATTCCTCTGCTCCCCAAGCTGCGATACACATGAGGAGACCTCTGCGGCACCTCTACAGGGTAGGGAGCCAACATGCACAACTTCCTTTTGTCAGAAAAAGCTTATATTTGGCCTAAAAGGCATCAATGCATGGTATACCTAGGACTTTCCTCTAATCACAAGCCTTCCACTCTACTAACAGCAATCTCAAAAACTAATTCTCCAAGGACTACTTCAGTTACTTTCTTACTACTGTTACTGACATAAAGGAAGTGAATAAGCACTTGGACTATATAAGGTTTGATCAGCTCAAAGGGCTTCTATGCACCCAGGACAGAAATGTACTTTATTTTATTTTATTTTACATTTGTTTACCAGGAATGTCAGACTGGGTAGGTGCCCATTTTCAGCAGAGGCCTAAGGAGAAAAGCTCCACATACAAATACATAGTAATACAGAACATGAATTTAGCATATTAAACAGTGGAAAAAATATATACAGAAAAATATACCATTAATGTGGCAGAAGATACAGTTTGCCAAGAGACATACAGACCACAAAATATAACATTGGGATCTAAAAATCACAACATGCCAGGTAAAGCTAAAAAGGTCAAGCAGGGCCAAGATCCCTGTTTTCCAGTCCTACTCTTAAATCTTGTTTCACTAGGCCTTTCTCACTCATTTTGCAAGGTTCAGGTTTCAGCTATTTCAGCCTACTTCCTTCATGTACACCTACCTTCACCAACCCTCTGGTAGGGCCTTCCACTCATTGCCCCCAGACAGGGTTGCCAGACGTCCCTATTTGGGCGGGACTGTCCCGAGATCAGTAGCCTAAATCCGCCCAGCCTCCGGCCCAAATCGTTTTTTTTTTGTTTTTTTTTTTTTTTTTTTTTTTTTTGATTATACCTATACCTGGCACACGGGCCAAAACGGAGCTTCTTGGCTTGGAACCTTGAAACCGCGTGAAGCTCCGTGTTTCTCCGTGTTCTTACGTTGATGACAATATCGCAAACAGCCAAAAAGCGCCGCTAAGCTGCAGACTTCACCGTGTTTGTCACGGAACTGCAATGCATTAAACAGCGAGCTGGTGTTATTTCTGAGCAAGTGAGCTCAGTTCCGCACCGCATTAAAGACCTTTTTTTTTTTTTTTGGTTTTTTTTTTTTTTTTTTTTTTTTTTTTTTTTTTTGGTCTTTGAAAAGACCTTTTTTTTTTTTTTTGTCCTACCTGTTTGCTGGAATCTGGCAACCCTGCCCCCAGATGACCTTGTACAGCATTCTACTACCTAAACCTTGTCCTAGAAAAGATTTAATCTTCTTACATGGAACCCTGCCTGCTTATTACCTATCTCTCCAGTTAGGGAATCTCTGACTCTCTAGGCTCTCAGGCCTAACCCTATCTTCAAATCCAAGCTGGTGACTGATGCCCTCCTATTTCTAACTAGGCACCTACCTCTCTCCTCTCCAGACCCTTAGTAAGGAGTGAAGGGTACTCTACCTTTCTCAAAACTTCCATAGGTGGCTACCCTACTACATGGCCACTATAAAACTCTTCAGAATTTTCTGGCCAATAGAATATTACCAGTGCTACCCTCAGTAGAGGAGATCCTGAATCTTGCAGGCCATCCCCAAAGGGTTTTCTTTGTCCTTCCCGATACCATCTTTCTAAATCATCAGGGAAGGATCTCTTCTGTGTCTGTAAAGGCCCATTCCATTAGGGCAACTGGGACCTCTACTACCTCCGTGAAGGGCATACCTATCAAGAGAGAGAGAGGAACCTGCCATCTGATCATCTGTACCGTTTTACACCAGACACTACCTGTGTCAGCCTTTTTCTACTCCATTTCACTTATTGCCTGTGTTTCCCTTCAAAACCTCCCTTTCTCATCCTACTTCACAACATCCCCTCTTTTAAGCTTTGGGAATCTTCCCACAAGTCTGGATTGCAACAGTGAAACATGAAGAACATAGTTGTTTACACTTAACATAAATATAGATGTTCAAGTGTATTCACTATTACAGACATCTATCCCTCCCTCATTCCCCCCATAGCCTACAGGGTGGCTCTTACTTTTTCTCATGTACCAGGACTCCCTACTTTACACTCCTACCTGCCTAGGGATCCTTGCCCTATCCATCTGGTCTTGACCTGTTGCTCTATGTGCCATGGACCACTACTCTTCACTCTCACCTGTCTAGGGATCCTTGCCCTATCCATCTGGCCTTAACCTGTTGCTCCATGTGCCATGGATCAGTACTCTCCACTTCCACCTGTCTAGGGATCCTTGCCCTATTCATCTGGCCTTGACCTACTGCTCCATGTGTCACGGATCAGTACTCTCCACTACCACCTGCCTAAGGATCTTTGCCCTATCCATCTGACCTTGACCTGCTGCTCCTGTTGAGAGGAATCGGAACTACAAGAGACAAGAAAGAACTGAGGTAATGACATAGGTGGACTCTATATCCCAGCATACTGATGTCAGTCAAGTGCATCCACTGGTCATAGGAGGAGGGGGGAAGACTTTTACTCTTCCACGGCAGGAAATTCCACAAGTCATGTTTTGCAAAATGATTAGTATGACTCTGCAGATATGCTAAGTATTTGTTAAGGCCACAGTAAGGACAGTTTCCACATCATATTAGATGAACATTTTATCCATCATTGCATAAACATGACAAAAAGGGAATCCTACAGTAGGTATTGAAACCTTGTTCACTACAGGACCACTGATCACCTAATGAATCAAGGTAACATATAGGTATTAAATATCAGCATGGTCATGACAGTATGCAGAAAACATGAGATGACCTATACATCCTTTAGCCTAATAGATACACATTAGTAAAGAGTTGTGGGAGTGGAAAGGAGTATACAAGGAGAGATGAAAATACACATAACAATGTTTGGTGTCATGTAACATTCATGGACATGTTTTTGGTTTGTTCTAATTCTTAAGCTACCATGCTCTGCAGAAAATGGGGGATATTTGTTTGATTAAACATAACATAGACATATAAGAAATGAGTAAAAATGATACGTACTTATCATGTGGTGATTGATGGCATGCATTGCAAATCATTGACATAGTATCACATTTATATCTCCGGAAAAATCGTAACTGTACTAAATGCAGATGTGGGTGAAAAAACATTATTTAAAGACATTTCATATCACAGTAAGAAATGATGTTAGAGGCATGTGTGCAACGCGTGCTATGCACAAACAATCTTCGATCAGCTTATTTATATCAACAACACACCGCAAAGTTACATTAGCTTACCATAACGTGAAGCAGAAAGCAAAAAAAAACTTTCAAAAGCAATCATCGATGTCTAATTTAACTCTGTTTTCCTATAAAGTGAAGTCAAATGCACCACGATTTTTAACTGATATGAATGTGTGTCCATGCAAAATGATGAGGTTTGCGGTAGAAGGTGATTTCGCCAATGTGTATTGATGTGTGATGCCAAATGTTGGAAAATTCAGGGGTGAATGCTGAAGGCTTTTTATGGTGATTTTTACATGTGTTTGCAAATTATAAAAGAACGCAGTTAAAGGTGTGAAAATGGGAAAACTAGGACAGTGTTTAGAGGAAGCGGGGGGTTGGTAGAGAAAACACATAGAAATTGGTGTATACAATTGAACTGATGTCATAGATATCACTTATAAATCTAATAGGTGACACATATAGAAAACAATAATTTGAGCTTTGGAGGATTTTGTTTGGGTGACAAATATGCAATATGTGAACTCAGTATGGGAAAGTTTTCTGTTGTATTTAGTTGAGGAATGAGAAGTAGAGGAGGAATGTAGATGAGACAAATAGTTGGGGCAGGGTGGTAAGAGAAAGGGTGAAGTGACAATGGATATGAGGCCACAACACAGGGGTGGGTAGGGGAAAAGATACAGACAAACCATGCAAACAAGAGTGACACAGGGATGGTGATAAAATAAATCATCAAGACACCATGACAGAGGATAGTAATCATCAATGGGACACCTGTCATACTGTCACTGTTTTTTCTATAGAATCTAGTCCTCACCCCAGAACTGTTCCAGTTTCTAGTTCTATGACAATCATGGCACATGGAAGTGTTTTCAGTGAATATTGACACACGCACCACAAACTTCTAGGGCCGGTTTGCTGGGTCCACCACGCACCAGATCCTAGGGACAAGTGATAAGCCAGGACAATCAGCGTCCCTGGCTGAGGTACCAATGGACTGGGTCTGTGAGGTGGGTACTGCCTGTATGCATCTCTGGGGGTGAGTGGGTCTGTGGGGACAGAGTGGCCAGTGGCAGGCTAAGCTTCACTGCATGTTTGGCTGGCGAAGTGGTGGGTGGCGAATCACTTCATGTTGGCTAAGCTGCCTCACTGTGCTGAAAACGCAGTGAAGAATAGGGGTGTGACAGAGAGAAGAAGTAGGGTTTGAGTGAGACTACCACCATGAGAGAGAGGCAGGGTTATTGAGACAAATAGAATTTATTACAATATAATATGTTGTTCAATACTAAATTACAATAAATACCCTAATATTATTGAATTAGCTGATATAGCATACAAATATAGTAACTTTAAATATTGTTACAGAAGCACATGGAATATTTAAGCCAGCCTATAAACTTAAAGCTACTGCAAAATGTCAAATGTGGAAATGATACTTGTTGAATGTGGATTAATGTAAAATGAAAAAATGAACCCACATAATCTGAATACACTATTGCGCACTAAATGAAATACACTACAACTTCAGCAGACAGCATGCATGCTTACTGTTACACAGTTATGCTTTATACTGATCAATGGAATCATAATATATTTATTACGATGAGTTGTACTACATAGAAATTTATTTGGCTCTCAAAATCACCCCAAAACCTACATGTCTGTAGAATCACCCCAAGATTTTGCTGCTAGCCAAAAAACAGCAATGAAAGAAGAGCAGCTGAGAGACATCGAAAAAAGAAGAGCTGAAGAAAGTCTCACCAGATCCATCATCCTCTCCGCATCACCAACAGATCCATCATTACCTACAATGCACCCCATTTGGGATGCAGACACACATCACTTACCTCACCATCACGAAATGCACCTCAGCCTCAATCAGATGCCTCAACAGATGCCCGAATGCTTCAATGTTCAACTGCAGGCTGTGTTCTACCACTTACTCGCTTCTCAGGGTGATCTGACATACACAAGAGCACATGGCTGTCCAACCTAAATTGATGGACCAATAAAATCCATATCCCCTTATCGCCACACCACACACTCCAGGATCTAAACCTCACCACAACAATAAGGAGGACGTACTGGATAGATCCTGTGTCCCAGAGACTTCCCATGCTCTCTAATCTACATTAGGCAGAGGGGCTCCTCGCACTCTCTAACCCTCTTCAACCTTGATGGGTGGATGGGATGAGAAAAACAAACCCAGAAATCACTTCAATGGCTCTGCAGAAAATGTCTTCGGGCAGATAACCTAGTACCTACCTATGAACCTATGAACATGAAAGCATTATGCATACCAGTCTTGGCTATCTACAGATTTCCATAACATTTAAAGTGAAAAAAACTGTATACTTATACAACTAGGGGGTGTCAGCAGTTCTAAAGTCATCCAGCCACTGATCTAGTTGTGCCTGCTTGTACCTCCTTAGGTCACTGTAGTGGTGTCTGCACTGCTTCCCAGTGCATGGTATGCCTGTTACACTAGAACCAGCCTTGGCTAGGCTATTCAAAGCCTTAGCCTTATACTGAGACCCTGTATAATTCCCCTGCAGCAACCTACAGCTGTAGCAGTTCACAAGGAGTGTAGGAATTATTTTTGACTCCTTCACAGTCCACCTCTGTGCCGTGAATTTGGTACCATCCTTCCCATTGCCTGCCATGAGGCACAACGATTGAAGGCTGCTGCAGGGGAGCTATATCAGGTCTATGTTTAAAGGCGTTTGGAGTGATGATCCAACCTGAGTATCCATTTTTTCTTCCTAAAGATAGAAAAGAGTCTCCCACATTAAGCAGTCTCAAAGGCAACTGAGGAAGGGGACAAAGATGACAGTTCTGAGTGTGAGGACTAGATTCTCTGCCCCCATGCTTGATGGGTATGTGCTTCCAATACCCCTATCCACTAGCCAAAAAAAAAAGAAAATTATGAGCACCTGTCCCACAAAAAAAAATATGTCCCATACACACCTCTCCACATTGCATATGTGTCTTCTCGACACACTTGTTTGGTCCAGTTGGCTATTCGACACCACTGCTTTGTTGTCATCCATCCATTTTGCAGTGAAAGTCCAAATTCATCAAGTTTTATCTACCTGTGCTCAATACTGCTGTGGAGTAGTGGATATCTGTGGTTCTTTTCCAACCCCTCCTGTAAATTCCTGTATTGGTTCTTTTTTATTCTTTCCTCTACTTGCCTTCATATTTCATCACTTTCCTATTAACCTCATTTTACACACATTTAATCTGGTCAAAAACAGAATCCTGCACAACACACATGGCCAGAAATGGCCCATAAATAAAAACCTTCTGTCCTTTGCATTTTCTCGGGGTTTAGCATTGTACACCAATGCCAAGTGGCAGTGAAAGGGTGTTCATGTCTATGGCAAAACCTGGAGAGTTTTTGCCATTGGTTGCACTTGACCAGTTATCTTCATGCAGAGGTGCTTAAACATGCTGTGCTATAGGAATACAGAGTTAAGGTGGAGTAAAAGCACTACTTTGAAACAGTTACTCTGATGGTTCTTAGACTGCCAGATGTAAGAATAACAAGGGAAGTAGAAGTAAGCTGCCAAACTCCACAGGTACGGAAAGTAAAATGCATTGAGCACTTTCGTCTCCAAATACAAGACCTTCAGAATGAGGCACTTGTATTTGGAGACAAAAGCGCTCAATAAATTCTACTTTTCGTACCTGTGGAGTTTGGCTGCTTACTTCTACTTCCCTTTATTTTTCTTGGTTCTTGTCCTTGTGATTAGACTGCCAGATGTAACAAAGAGCAACTTCCTATATGGAGTGTTGACATAACTTACTTGGTTGAAGATTTTTTTTTGCCCATAACATTAGGGGTTTGATTCCAGATGCATCGCACGTTATTACATAGGGTGATGTTATATGGCTATGGTATGTTGAATCACCTGCATCCTAACATTTGCTATGGTTATGAGTTCTCATGGAGATATATTGAATAATGGCCAAAAAAGAGTATTTGAAGTGACATTCATCCCCACAAAAATGAGGTATTTATTTAACTATGTTCTGCTTGTCATAAGCCTGTTGTCCCTCTGCTAACCCTTCTTTACACCTATGTCAGTCACTTCAAGCTGCAGAGTATAGCAGGTTAATAATGAAAACACACCAAAAACATGTCCAAGAGTGTTCCATTAAACCTAACACTGTTATGTGTATCTCCATCTCTCCTTGTATTCGTGCCTTCACTCCCGCCCCTCTTTAAGTGTGTGTGTATACAGTATATTAGGCTAATGGATATAAAAGTCATCTCATGGTTTATGCACACTGCCATGACTGCTGATGGGTAATACCAACGTGTTACCTTGATTCAATAGGTTATCAGCACTGCTGCAGTGTGCAAGGTTTCAGAATCTGCTGTAGGATTCCCTTTGTGTTATGTTCAGGAGATAATCAGATGTATAAATGTACATTTGCATCTTGTTTAGGCTTATAACCCAACAGTAGGAGATGCTCTTAAGGACTGTTTTCAGATGTCTCTTTTCTGTGTATCTGTTGCCTATCCATCTGTCTTCCTCTTCTCTTACATATGTGTTGATGCAGCTGCCTATCAAACAAAGTGTAACGTGAGATACAATTGATATGTGCCAAAAATCAATTCCTGCATGACACCATTATGCTTCCGATGTCCCACACCTTCTTTAGACAGATGTGTATGGATGTATTAATTATTGTCAGTCTGTACTGCAAGCTATACAGACAATTAACTTGTGATTTGCAGTGAGGCCTGCAAATCACCTACTAGTTGTAGAAGTGAGCAGCTACTAGTTGTAGAAGTGTATTGAAGTAGCCATTACTGATACAATTTGGGAAAGGCACACAATTTAGTGTAGTCATTGGAAGCCACATTTGCAGTCCTGATCACATTTACTTATCTAATGACATCCCAACACTATTTTTAAAAAAAAAAAAATTATCTGGATTTTAACCCATGCTCATCTGTGCTCTAACCAAGAGCTCACTGTTCTTGCACCCTGTGCCACAGAAAAAAAACACACACCAGGTATATTTTCCACAATCAGTACTATCCAGAGTCCTGGTGTCCACTCATTCCTGCTGGCCCTGTTTATGTCAAGAAAGACATACTACGCTAAGTTTGTCACTATTCTCCTTAAGCAGAGAACTGTATTTGCTTGGTGCTTAATGTTGCACAAATGGGGAAGGCAAGGGCAGTAGTTACTTATGTAATAAAACTTTGGCCCTAATATTTCAAAATATAGATTACAGCATGCACATCATACTAGATACCAGCAATTACTCCCGTAACATATCTTGCTAGCCTGACACATGGAACCATAACAACAAACAGATGTATTTTGCAGTAATCCCCGATCAGATTGGTTACTGCATGCTCCTATTTGCGCATAGTTTGGCAATGAGCACTAGTGAACGCTGTTACTTTACAGAAACAAGTTGAATTCTGGAAATTCAAATCACATACGTGCTAATACTTTGCCATCATCTGCGCAAATCAGCGTCTTTGCTATGCGCTTTGTGAAGAGGTTTATAGCATGTCTAACATTGCTTACTGGACTGTAATCCTCCAATGTATGCAAATGCTTTTTTAAATACAAGAGTATGGCAGTGACATGTGTGCTTGACTAGTCACATATTTTCTGATATTCATGTGTGCCCTGAATCAGTGCACTTGCAAATTATATATCAGTACTTGGGTCATTGTCAAACAGACTCCAGAATTACATTGCCTAGCTGCATTGTTACATTTAATATGGGTTCATAGTGGCAGTGGATGTTGGTCATGCATGATTATATCCAACTGATATTGTCAGTAACTTGTATTAATGTAGTAGACATACCTTCATCCGAATATGAAGACACATAACTCCATCGCTGCATTATTAGTGTTTCCCAAGAGCATGTGTTTGTGTGTGTGTGTGTGTGTGTGTGTGTGTGTGTGTGTGTGTGTGTGTGTGTGTGTGGTCTACACAACATTCTAAAAAACAGGTGCATCTCCGCCACCCTTCTGCAATATGCATTCATAGCAGCTTATTTGATCTAGGTTGCCAGGATGTATTTATAAGTACATTTGCAAATTACGCTCACACAATCATATCCCAAATCCTGACTTTGTACCCAACTCTCATAACAGTATATATTACCTGCACACATTATGATGATGTCATCCTCTGTAAAGTGCACTTTGGCAGTGTTAAAGTCAGAATTCTGTGTTGGAGGGAGCATTAAGTACTGTGTTCTCCAACTTGTGTAACTAGATAGCTATGGATCAAATCTTACAGCAGTCTACTAGTGTGTCTATGTCTGTGTGGGTGTGTCCTCACTCTAGTAGGATTCAGAAGATACTTACTTTCTGCTCTCCTCCTAACTTGCCACACCTCATTTCCTCACTGCTTACCTCAGCTATTCTGTACAGCTCAAATACTCCCCATCAGGAACTACTATCCTACAAACTATTTCTCACGCTATGACATAACTTCCAAATAGCATTATTTTCCAGATTCCATTCCTTCATTTTTATGCTTTGTACAACCAATAGGGAATTCAAAGTTATACTACCTATAGACCAAGCTTGCTCAAATCAAACTAAGGTATAAAAAATATCCTTGATTGTATATATGCCACTGTATAGACATTTTCTGTCATTCGTGGATTATGTGTTGTCATATAAAGACATGGAGCTTTGATTGTATATATGCCTCTGTACAGAATGTTTTTTGTCATTTGTTGTATCTGTACTGTTATGTTATGGAGCTTTTCTCCTCAGGCCTCTGTTGTAAATGGACCTTCTTCCAGTGGACTTTCCCGATAAACAAATATAAAATAACATAAATAAATAAATAATAAATAAATAAATAAAATATGTTTACACTGCTACATGACTCCATAGAAATTTCATTCAGCCCTTCCAACATCTTGTCAGCGTACATTGATGATTTAATTCTCTATAAAGTATAATGTGTCAGTGTTTAAATCAGATATCAAACGTTCATAGGTTCATAGGTGTTTACTAGGCTAACGACCACAAGAGCATTTTTAAGCCTAGCCATACATCCCAAATCTCTGACAAGTTCTGATACCCTTGATAAGTGTTGGCATGGGCCTGGGAGATGACCCATTAACAGGTTACCTGTTTGCAGCAGAGACATAGGTGCCAAACCAGGGATGAATTTCCAGTTTCCCATCCAATTGTCCAAGTTGCAGTTGAACTGGATTAGGGAGGAACTCTGCTTCATATGGATGGGGAGCCTATTCCATAGATGGGGTAGTCTCTGGTATACACACTGATCTCTCCAACAAGTCCTATTTATATCATAGGTAAGGTTTAAGTCTTTATAATGGGTAATTATGGTACTGTTTGTTATGTGGATATGCAGGAAGTCCATCAGAGTGGGGTCTGACAATGCCTTGTATGCCAGGCATACAGGGCATTGTCAGACCCCACACTGACGGACCTCCTGCATATCCACATAAACAGTACCAGAGTGGAATATGACAGTGCCCTTTATGCCAGGCATAGATCTACCCTCAAAAGCCTGTAGGGATAGAACACAGGGTTAGGTCCTTAAGGCGGTGTGCATAGGACATATTACTTACATCCTGTATTCTTTTAGTGAGAAACCTCTGTGGAAGTTCCAGTTGTTGGATATGCCTGGTTAGGGTCATATGAAAGGGGGCATTGTACTCAATGATAGGTCTGATAAATGCTGAATACAGTGGAACAATGACTTCTTTGGACTTAGATGCCATACCTTTGTTTATAAGTTGCGCAACATAGAATGATTTCCTCACCACTATAGACACATGATGATCAAAGGCTAGATTACTATCTATGTGTCTCCCTAAGTCCCTGACTACTGGGTCAACTCTAAGGGGTGTGTTGTCAATGTGATAATTACCAGGGATGGATGACTTCCCAAAGGATACTATTATGCATTTCTTGGCATTTAGTTTTAGTCCATGACTCTGACATCAGTTGTTTGTCTGTGTTATCTCCTCCTGGAGAACATTTGTGTCAGTGTGAGATTTAATGATAGCTCCTAATTTCCAGTCATCTGCAAATTTAGTCAGCCAGGGACCACTGACATTGGCCTTGACTTCTGAGAAGTAAACGCCAAAAAGGAGTGGTCCAAGGACTGATCCCTGAGGGACTCTATTTGTGACTGGCCTCTTTGTAGAGGTGTGCTCCCCAATTCTAACTTCCTGGGTCCTGTCTTTGAGCCAGTTGGCTATCCAGCAGGTGACATACGGACTTGTACCTAACCTCTTGAGTTTGTCAATAATGCCCGAGTGAGGTATTGTGTCAAATGCCTTGGCCAGGTCATGGTAGGCAATGTGAACAATTTTGCCCTCATCCATTGCTTTGGTGACCTTCTCAAAGAAGTCCACCAGGTTGAGTAGGCATGATCTGCTCTTGACGAAACCAAACTGGGTTGAGTCCAGTGTCTGGAGGTTTACTATATCTCTATGGATCATCTCCATGATAATTCTTTCAATGGATTTACATAAAAGACTAGTGAGACTTATGGGTCTGTAGTTTCCAGGGTCTGTAGATGGCCCTCCTTTGTGCAGAGGGATGACTGTTACATTTCTCTATTCATGAGGCACAACGCCTGTTTGGAGGATGCAGTTAAATAGTAATTCCAGAGGCACTGATAGGTTGTGTTTCATGCTATTTACAAGGCATCTTGTGATAATGTCTGGGCCCATTAATGCAATGTTGTTGGTCTTAGAAAGAGCATTAAGGACCTGCTCCCTAGTGATAGTAGGGGGAATTACATTTGATGATATTTCCTGAGGGAAGGTTGAGGGGGAGAGAGAGGAGTAATGTTGGAGCTGAATTTATTAGCCAGGAGGTTTGCTATATCTTCTGGCTCAGTATAGGTGGCTCCATTTACAATGAGCTCTCCACACAGTTGTGTATTGTCTTTGAGGTTGTGGACATAGCTAAAGAATGCTTTGTGGTTGTCCATGGCCTGTGAGGTCAAACTTACCTCAAATTTGGTTTTGGTAGACTTTATTTGTCCTCTGAGTTGTTTGTTTAGTTTAATGAAAGTGCTTTTATTCTGCTGGGTGCTGCACCTCCTAATGTTTGCCATGATTTTCTTCCTCCTGTTATACAGCCAATTGATTTTGTGATACCACCAGAGTGACTTTTTTTTAGTTACTTCTGTACTTCATCCTGGTGGGTACAGCTGCCTCTATGCAGCTTTTAGCATGCTTGTACAGGGTTTCTGTGAACAGTTCTGCACAGGCAAAAGTGTTCTCATGGTTTATAGGGGCTTGAAAATTTGCTAGGTTCTCATTGAATAGCAGGAGGTTAGCCTTAGAATAGTTCCTGAAAATTCCTGGTTTAGCTGGGGGACCAGGTTTTATTTTTACAATTTTTACATTTTTTCAAAGTACACCATTTTGTGCTCTGACCTTACCAGGGAAGGCTTTAGAGTAGGGGTTGTGCAGCACTCTCCCATATTAGTGAGCACCAGATCCAGTATGGTTGCACTCCTGGCTGGTGTGTTGACTATCTGGTCTAGGGAGTTTGCGTTTACAAAATCCAGGAATCTCTGTGCATCTACGTTGATGTCATATATGATCCCAAGTTAATAGTGGGGTAATTAAAGTCACCCATGAATATGGTATTGGGTTGGATGGTTAGTGTTTCTAATAAGTTTAAATATATGGTATGGATTTCCTGGGTCATAGAGGGGGACCTATAGCTTGCAAGGAAGTGGTACTGGATTTTACCTATGGTGATCTGAACATGGAGCAGCTCAAGTGCATTGTCCTCTTTGACCAGCCTTGAAGTATATTTATTTTTTATGTAGAAAGAGACACCTCCACCTTTAGTCCCTGCCTGTGAAGTAGCTGGTCTAAATGTGTGGAAGGCATTATAATCCTGCACTGTTGGTGTGCTGTCTGCGGCTTTAAACCACGTCTGAAAGACCACACAAACATGAGCATTCTCTAGGGTAAAAAGAGCTTCCAGGGAGTGATTTTTTTGTTAAGGTTCCTAGCATTGAACAGTAATACCTGTAGATTTTCTTGGTCTTGATTTGCTATATTGGAAGTACTTTCAAGTTTGGCATTGCCTAAAAAAGGCTCTATGGTGGAAGACAATGTTTTAGCTAATATTTGAAAGCCTAGTGGGGAGAGGTACAGACCATCCCTGGCAAAGCAGCATGATTTGTTGACCATCTCCTTCCATGCTGACAAATATTGCACCCCCTTAGAATAACACCAGAAACTAAGCCAATTATTAAAGTTAATCATCTTTTGTTCATATTGTGGCATCATCCTTGGAGAAAGTAAAATGCTTCTCAATGCTAGGGTCATACTAGCCTGAGGCACATGTTCCAAGAGCTCTGTGATGTCTCTCCTCATATATACTCCCAAAAGGACTATGACTGAGTCATATTGGTAATTGTGATTCAATTACCTGAGTGCATGCGTAATATGGCAGATCCTAGGCCTTCATAAGCAACTGTGGTGCTATCATTAAGTACTGTGGTCAATAGTTTGTGTGACTAGATAAGTAGGGGTTCTGGTCTCATTGCACTCAACTTGATTGTGTGTTCATCTTAATTTCACTTTCATTCTGGAGACAATTTTACAGCAGGGTGTGAGTCCACAGCTATGTCAGACACTCCTCCCAACATCTTTGTCTCAGCAAACAGTGATGATGTCATTCTCTGTAAAGTGCATACTGACAGTGCTAAAACCAAACTTCTGTGTTGGCGCACACATTAAGTACTCTATTTTCTAGATTCTCTAACTAGAGAGATAAGGGTTCTAATCTCATAACACTTAACATGTGTGTGTCTGTCTTTGTTCAGTTATCACTCCTGAGACAATTTTACACTTGAATGTAAGTCCACAGATATGTCAGGCACTCCAGCCAGCATCGTCTTCTCAGCATATAGTGATAATGTCATCCCCTATAAAGTACACTCTGACAGTTTTTAAGTCAGACTTCTACAGTGGCATAAGTGTTAATTAAGGTGCTTTCTAGGTTATGTAACAGTCAACTTTGTGTGTGTGTGTGTGTGTGTGTGTGTTTGTGTGTGTGTGTGTTTGTGTGTGTGTGTGTGAGTGTGTGTGAGTGTGTCTTTATTCAACTATCATTCAAAAGACATCTTTATACCGGGTTATTGTTAGACATTCCTCCCAACATCTTGTTCTCAGCATAAACTGATGATATCATCCTGTATAAAGGACACTGAGTGAGTGTAAGTTAGATTTTTGTTGCAGCACTAGTGTTTCATTACATAGAATCCAGTTATAAACCTAGACATTTATGGTGTGTGAATCTGACCTCAGTCAACTGATGTGTGCAGACTTACATACTATTGTCTTCCTTTGACTCTCAGTCTGTAGACATTTTTATACCAGGATGTGAGTTCACATCTATGTCAGACACTCCTCACATCTTCTCAGCATAAATGAGGATAATCATCCCCTACAAATGACACTCTGGTAGAATACGCATTAGATGTCGGTGGTGGTGCTAGTGTTATGTTGTGCAGAATCCGACTTGTATACATAAACAGATGTTGCATTCGAATCTCACCTCAGTCAATTGCTTTGTGGGTTGGGTTGTTAGTAGTTTGTACGGGATTATAGGATGTTTTGAATCTGTTCTCATTTGACTCCCACTGCAGGGAACCTTTCACATTTACCCAGAATCCAACATCCCATTTTCAGTCCGTCCACATAACATCCAATCTGTGGAACATTGGGGATGTCATCATCTCAAAGATGCATACACACAACATGAAGCAGAACCGCTTCATGATCATCTACAAGCCATCTCCTAACCATTGGAAGTGTGATTGCCAATTCACTTTTTAATTTATCCAAATCTTTGGGTTTCTAATACCATGAAGGGAATGGACCCCATTCCTAAGTCAAAGTATGATTAAAGTTCATGAAATTAGTATTGAATCAATCTTTGATGTCAGCCAGAAGTGCTCTTTGCAGCATCCACAATGTGCTCAGTAATGACTCCTTCTGCAATTCATTAATTTATTTTATTTATTTTACATTTGTTGACCGGGCTAGTCTAGCTGGATATATTTCCATTTTCAGTAGAGGCCCGGGGAGAAAAGCTCCAACATTAATAGTTAGACCATTACTTGAAATACAGCAACAAGGATGGTACACATAGTTGAAACATCGTAAATGAAATTAGTTCAAATAAGTATACAAAAATCAGTAATAATAATAATAAAAAAAAAAGTGATAAAAAAAGATATTTACGCTAGTATAGAAATCATTAAGAATGGTGAGGTGAATTCTATTAAACAATAAAAGTAACATAGTGTTATTATGTACTAGGTTGTACTAACAATAAGCAGGATAGAATCTACCAAATTGTTTCATTGTGGTCAGCAGTTCAGTTCTTCATCATAGAAATTATAGAAATATGTGTGAAAAATAGGTAGGGTGTAGAAGTAACATTAGTAGAGGGAAAGGTTAGTCAGGTTTACAACATGGACATAACCAGTGAGTTTTAAAGTATGTTTTTAGTCTTTGTTTAAAGAGAGGCAAAGAAGAAAGTGTTGTTAGTTCATTGGGAAGGAGGTTCCAGTCTTTTCCCACTGTGTTAGAAAACAGGGAATCTCCAGCCAAGTTATTAGTTTTGGTTATACTAGCTAGAAGCTTGTTAGGGGAGCACAGTGAGTTTAGGTTTTTATAAGGGATTATGAGATTGGATAGTATAGGAGTGCTATTAGGTTGATAAAATATCTTGTGGGTCATGGTTAGTTGGGAGATTTTCAGAAGGTTTTTAAGTTCAAGCCAGCCCAGCTGCTTTAGATTTAGACAGTTGTGAGTTCCTAAGGCGTTACCAGTGGCAAATCTGGTGATGCTGTTATAGGCATGCTGTAGTTTGACAAGGTTATTCTTTTTGAGGTTGGTGTATATGGGAGAGGCATAAAGAAGAGTAGAAATTAAATGGGAATGAGCAATTTTGGTTTTAGCTGTTGGAGTTAAGAAAGTTTTGATTCGATATAAGGAGCCAATTTTCCTGTTGACATTTTTAATGGTGTTATTTATGTGACTATCAAATGTAAGGTTGTTATCAATAGTAATTACTAACAGTTTAGTTGTAGAGTCAGGGTGTATGATTGTGCTATTATTGGAAATGACAGAGAAATCAATTGGGGTAGACTTATTGGAGGGTGTAAAGAGAAGGAGCTTGTTTTTTTTTGTGAACCATGTTTCTACTGTGTTAAATACATTCTGAGTCAGGGAATGTAGTGCAGATGGTGAGGTTGCTGAGCAAATTAATGTTGAATCATCTGCATATTGAATGCAGGTGGCCTGTGGGATTGCTACATGCAGGTCATTAATAAAAAGAGAAAAAAGAAGTGGGCCTAGAATGGAGCCCTGAGGGAATCCCAGTGTAACAGGTTGAAGGGATGATATATTATTTGCCCAGAGAACTGCTTGTTGTCTATTGGTTAGGTAGGACCTGAACCATTTAATAGCTAAAGAGTCAAGAGAGAAGGATTCAAGAATGTTGATCAGAAGTGCATGGTTAACCATGTCGAAAGCTTTGGAGAGGTCAATAAAGAGTGCAGATGAGAGGTTTTTGTTATTACGATTTCTATTTATAACATCTGTAAAGGATAACAGAGCGGTTGTGGTACTATGAGATGGCCTAAAACCATGCTGACATTTAGCTATTATGTTATTTTGTGTTAAATGGTTTAAAAGTTGATGATGAACGCATTTTTCCATGATTTTTACTAAGGGTGATAAGAGTGCTATTGGCCAATAGTTTGAGTAGTCATTTGAGTTGCCGCCTTTGTGAAGGGAATGATATGGGAGATTTTCCAGATGCTTGGAATGTAACCTTCCTTAATGGTTCTGTTTATGAGGATGGATATAGGATAGGAAATTACTTTGGTTGCTTTTTGGAGGTATTCAGAAGGTAACTGGTCAGCAGAAGGGGTACAAGGCCTAAGTTTTTGGATGAGTTTGTAGATGAAAGTGGTAGATATTGGTTGAATAGAGAATACTGGTAGAGTACTAGGTATGGACGTGGCAAGATTTAAGCTGTCTGAGGTAAGTTGGCTAGCTAGTGTTTGTATGGTTTCTGTAAAGAAGGAGTTGAAGGCATTGGCTGTTTGGTGGGGGGTGTTAGGGTCTGCCTGAAGCGGGATAGGTGTATGGGAGTGCCCTGGGGAAAGGAGTTTATATACACTAGACCAAAACTTCTGGGGGTTATTTTGGTGATTTTGCTGTATTTTACAGTAGTAGTTATTTTTGTCTGTGAGTATTGCCTTTTTTGTAGTATTTCTCAGTTGCTTAAACAGTTGTTGATCAGAAATATTTTTGTTAGCTCTCCACTTTGCCCAGGTTTTATTTCTAAGTAAGATCTTTTGTTTGGTTTCATTAGTAAGCCAGGGGGCTGGTTTGGCTTTCATTCTAATGATCCTTTTGGGTGCATGCCTGTCAAGGATAGATAGGAAATTGGAGTTTAGATAGTCAACAGCTTCTTGAAGTGGTAGAGTTTTTAGAGGGTTACAGTTACAAGCACTTAGTTCATTTTGGAATAATGTTGGGGTGAAGTGTTTATTGGTACGTATATTTCTATAGATGGGGGGATTAGAGATATCATTTTTATGCCTAAGGATATAGGTTAAAGTATGATCGCTAACATCATCTGGTAGAGTTCCTGTGTTATAAGTTTGTTTTTGTCTATTTATAAGAATCCAGTCTAGGATGCTCTCTTTTTTATTTGGTTTGTTGATTCTGGTAGAGGTTATGATAGTTTGACTGAATCCATGAAAGTTGATATGGGAGGAGGGATTATCAGCTTTGACAGTTTTCCAATCAGTATTAAAATCAACAAGTATAATAGTTTCTTGGGGGTATGTAGAGGACACCCAGCTTAGGATGTTTTCTATGGTGCTAATATTATTACCAGGTGGAAGGTAGATGGAGATAATATATAAAGATTTGTTATGGTTTATTTGAAATTTAGTGACAAGTACTTCAGCTTTACTATCTTGTGGTGGGTCAAATGGTAAGGTATACTGAGTTACATGTATCGGTAACATAACTAAATATGATTGTAGATTATTTTTTATAAGACCTGTTGCTTCTATTAATATTGGAACTGTCTGGATATCTTTCTTCTACAATGCTCTCATTTCTACCTGCAAATCCTGATATTTTATGACTTTGTGTCTCTCTGTATGCAAGACACTGTAGTCAGTGGGTGTAGTGATTTCAACGACTAATGCTACTTTTATCTTCTTTTCATGAACCACCGGTGCTAGCATTTTGGGGTCCACCACAAGTTTTAAGTTGGGGATCCTATTCAGGAGGGTATAAGGAAGGACCATGTTGCTGTCACACCCCTTCCCTGTCAAGATCCTCCCACCACTCTTTTAATGATCATTGTATGAAAGAGTTAGTACACGCAGACCATTACAAATACTTGTAGGGCCACTATTAGTACATCAAGGCACACACACTGACTGGCATTTAGTACCAGTGTTACATTTCAAGCCTCAGTATCACAGCAAGGTAGACACTCTCAGCACAACACTGGCTGGTATTTTGTAGCAATGTAACATTACAGCAAGCCTCTGTACCACAACAAGGTAGTCACTCCCACAAAGATGCACAAAGACATCCACATAGACTCCCACACACAGGACAGAGAATCCCACACTAGACAAAGACAGCACTACAACAAGACTGATCAGAGACATCCACAAAAGATGAATGCAGTACTGCAGCAAGACCAAACAGACACTCACAAAAGATGAAAACAGTACAACAGCAAGACTGAAGAGAGACTCCCACACACAGGACAGAAACACCTACATTAGACAAAGAGAGCACTAGCAAAACTGAAATAAGCAAAACGCATTGGACATACTGACCTCACCACACAAAACAGGTACAAACATGCATAACAGTCAGATTGCAGAGGCACACAAAACAGCCATATTGAAAAGACTACAGACACAGAAGACAAACAGAAGAGAGCCTTATGCAATTATAGAGACTGAGGCAGACAGGCTTAAAGCCAAAGATAATCAGGTGAAGTCAAATAGCATATAAGTGAGACACCAATGTGTCATTTATCTGCAGTGTGCAGCCACCCAACCCATCTCTCAATCTCCCACCACAAGAAAACTGGACAAAGGCAAAAATAATGGTAGGACAAAGGTGTAAAGATCAGGGACATATTAAATACTGCTTTTACACATAGAACAATATATACTTTTGGTAGTATTCTCAACAGCTCCTCCTCCCATCTCTTTACCACATAAAAAAATAAATCTGTACAATGCTAAAAGTAAAGATAATAGTAGGGTAAAGGCATAAAATCAGGGACATTTCAAACTTAACCTGGACATTCGACAACATTCCACCACAGCTCTAACCACTCAGCTGCTTGGCACAAGAAATCTGTATAATGCTAACAGTAATGTTTGGACAAAGGCAGAACATCAGGGGCATTTTAAAACTTAAAAATCTGGGCATTCAGCAATAATTTCACAGTACCCACCTCTCAGCCTCTTAACACAAGAATTCTGGACAAAAAACAGGGACACATTTAAGTACTAATTTTGCAAACTGAAAAAAATGGATATTTGTCAATATTTCCCACAGTGTCCTCCCCTATCTCTCCGTCACATCACACAAGAAAAGAAAAGGTAATGGTAGAACAAAGGGAACATTTCCAACTTAACCTACACATTTGACAATATTCAATCACATCCCCCACCTCTCAACTGTTTGGCAAAAGAAATCTGGACAATGCTAAAAGTAATGTCAGGATGAAGGCAGAAAGTCAAGTTCATTTCAAACTTAAAAATCTAGACATTTGCCAATGGTCTCACAGCCCCCACCTCACAACCTTCTTGCACAAGAATCCTGGATATTGACAAAAATAATGGCAGTACACAGGTACACTATGAGGGACAGATTCTCAAGACTGCTTTACAGGCAAATGTTTGAACAAATTTTGCAGTAGTATGCAGACATCAAACAAAATCTGGCCATTCTGCAACATAATTGTTTCTTACCCCCCCCACCCCCACCCACCTCTTATTAGCCCAACTCTGGATAAAGTCAAAAATAATGGGAAGACAGAGGCATAACATCAAGGATAGCTTAAACCGTGTTTTCATATACAAACAAAACAAGACAGTGTACAACCATTTCTTTACGAACTGTGCACATGCAATACACTTGAAAATCATTTCAAATTTGTTTTGCTTTTCTTGTCTTCCCTCCCCACCTCCTTCCCACAACTAAATAATTCTGGACAAAACCAAAAATAATGGAGAGCAAAAGGCATAAAACCAGGGAACATTTAAATACTTTTAGAGTTACAAATATATCGCTCCTTCTCAACTTCTTAACACAAGAAATCTGGACAAAAACCACAGATAAGAATAGATTTTAATGTTATAAATTTAGAAAGGTGATAGAACATGATTTGTGTTGGTTTTACACTTCATAGCCTACAAAAAATGCAAACTCAAATGTAGGTCATAATTTAGTGACTTCTGTCCTCAATGATTTGCTAGAAAAACACATTTTTGTGAGGAGAACAGGAGAATAGGCTAAAAATATACATTAGAAAAATGTCTGGACATTCTGTGAAAATATGGACAGTTGAGAGGTATGCCTGTCAATTTGCCATGTCCAAAAAACATCAGTTTGCCATTTATAGTTCGACTTATTGGTCAAGCAAGTTGCTTGTGCTTGCTTTGGTTCTTCAGTTATCTGGCCCACACTTGCTCACCCTGATGGCAGACTGATTTCTTTCCATAAAAGCTTTCAGTTGTCCTGAAAAGCACAGTTTTTTTTCTTTTGAGTAAATTGTTTTGCCCTTAAAAGCATAGTTAAAAAGTTCCTAATAAGAAGGAAAAAATAAGAAAGGCACTCGAAGTAACCAAAAACACAGTAAATAGTGCCAAAAGTGTGTGAAGAAATGAACGAGGATGAATTCCAAAGTAGATTTAATCCAAAAAAATGCAATATCTCCACACAAAACACTCAGTACTTGCACATAAGCATAAAACACATGAACGCCTTTACACAACATGCATTTTCATCTCAGTATTCCAGACTTCATCAGATAACCAGTAAAATTATCAATTAAACTTTATATACTTTAATTAATACAAATCAGCCAGTTCCAATCAAGCTCCAAATTTAAAAAAAACAGTGAACATTCCACAAAACCCTTTGGTATAAAATGCATAAATGTATATTGAACTTTTTTCCATTAACTAAATTTAATCATGAAGCATAATGCTCTTAAATATAGGTTTAAAATAATATGATATATTTTAAATAATCATTAAGTTTAGATACAAATATGTTAAGCAAATAAATATATACAAGTTAACATCATAAATACATTAAAATCCTGTTTGCATTAAGTAAAAGAGAAGGAAAACAATGTTATCTACTGGCTAAAGTGCTAAATGCAATCACATTGCAAAAATTGTGGGTAACCTGGGTACCCTGGGTTTATCTACTTTTAAATATGTAAAAGTTTTGTGGTCATAAAGTCCTTCATATAACATGTCATTTAGGCATATGTCAATTTTATTATAGGCAATATTTACTTCATTTCTCCTTTGCATGTCTTGTCCCAAAGTGGAATTCTCTTTTCTTGTCCGGGAACAAATTAAGAATGACATAAGGGGAGGCCCATGGGAAGAGAAAATAGAATTCAGGGAACTGTGGTGGCAAGTTACCCTTGATGCAGGTAACCCCCCAGGGCTTAATGATTATGTGTCTATTGTTCCACTTTTAAAACTAAGATCTGCAAAACTTTAGAAATGTGATTGCATTTAGCACTTTAGACAGTATGCAAACATAGGATTTTAATGTATTTATGAAGTTAACTTGTATATATTTATTTGCTTAACTTATTTGTATCTAAACTTAATGATTATTTATAATATATCATATTATTTTAAATGTATATTTAAGAGCTTTATGCTTCATGATTAAATTTTACTTAATGGAAAAAAGTTCAATATACATTTATGCATTTTATACTAAAGGGTTCTGTGGAATGTTCACTGTTTTTTTTAATATGGAGCTTGATTGGGATTGGTTGATTTGTATTAATTAAAGTATATAAGGTTTAATTGATAATTTTGCTGGTTATCTGATGAAGTCTGGAATACTGAGACGAAAACGCATGTTGTGTAAAGGCGTTCATGTGTTTTATGCTTATGTGCAAGTACTGATTGTTTTGTATGGAGATATTGCATTTTTTTGGATTAAATTGACTTTGGAATTCATCCTCATTCATTTCTTCACACACTTTTGGCACTATTTACTGTGTTCCCAATAAGAAGGGCTTTTCTACTACCTCAACCACTTACTCCTCGATCCCCAAATGCAAAACTAACTCCACACATCTTTAACATTTTACTAGTCAAATGCTAGTAAAGCTTGCAGCACATGCCTTTCTAAAGGCAAATCTCCATGGATACGGGAGCAGCACAAGCTTGTCTGGACCAATCAGGTCCTTTCTTTACATCTATGCCATTAAAAAAAAAAAACTTTCCAGGCTGCAGTCAATCTGGTCCTAAAGTGGACCTGGTGGATTGCAGCTTTTGACAAAATCACCCACTGAGTCAGGAGGAAGTACAAGGAAAAAAAATGAAAGCCCGAACTGCAGTCTCTTATCTGAGATTTTACTGAAGAAACCTTGATAGCCAGTTGCTGAATCTTGATGGATGCATCCCAGTGAGGGGCCTGATGGGCAGCAATAGATTTGGGGGCCCCCCGAGGTTGCTGGTTTCATGGGTGCCTAACACCGGCTATACCACTATATCTGGTTTTCTCACATGTATCTTTTGAACTGTTGGCAATTGATGATCCCATGTGATGTAGACTTCATCATTTTCTATAATGCTTTGTGGCTCATGTTTCCAGTGTTTTTCAGCTACTTCAATATTATAATGTTTGCACAATCCCCAGTGTAGCACTCTTGCCACATTATTATGCCTTTTGGTATACTGTCATTCTGCCATTAGTATGCCACAACCAGCAACAAGGTGTGCAACTGTTTCCAATTCTGTTTTACAAAACCGACATTTGTCTGAAAATGGGCTCTTTTAATCCCAATGGACTTTCCTGGTTAACAAATCCAATAAAATAAACAATAAATAGTGCATGATAAATCCTGATCCATTATAATACTGCACATTGCTTTTATCACATCTATATTTCTGAGCATTTTGTTGATCTGTTTTATTGACCTTCTGCAGTCTATTTCTTTCATTGATCTTAATAAGTCTGTCCATCTCTATTAAATCAAGTAACACTTCTCTTAGATCTTTTTCTTCTAAACTGAGGGCACATTCTTTGTTCCCCATTTCCTGTGGGCATTCTATAGAAACTTCCTGAGCATCCTTCTGTGTGATGTTCTCTTCAGTTTAACACTTTGTCATCCATTGCTCCTTCATATGGGAACTCAGTGGCCTATCACTCCATGACATTGACTGTGCCACAGTTTCCTGTTCTTTCCATTGCTGTATATCTCCAGCTGAACCTTTGTATTGGTTTCATGTGGGAGGCTCCAGAGTATCTTCATACATCAACTGATTAGATGCTTCCTGCTCTAGTGGCTTCTCCTTAATTTGGGTGTCCATTGCTCTATCCTGTTGTGTTGTTATCTGAGTTAAACTTTCTAAACTAAATCCTTCACTTTGAATGTAATCCATAATCTCAGTTTCTATTTCTTTAACTTCTCCATTACTAATCCTCTTTTCTACTTTTCCTCTTTGTTTTCTTATTTTTTGTGTTATAAATATGGTGCAATATTTATTCAAATGAGAAAGAAAAACTAATCAATGCAAAAAGAGCAGCACCAAAGATATTTGAAGAGAAATACAAGCAAAGACATCCAGAAAATTTTGTATTGATTAGTTTTGCTTTCTCCTTTGCATAAATATTGCACCATATTAAATCTCTTTTTCTTTCCCATTTCCATATTTCTTCTTCAGATATCTGCTGCTCCTCAAGTTTCTCTTTACTTTGGGGACTAGTTGTTCCATCATGCTGTGATATGAACTGTGTTAGACTTTTTACACTGAATCATTCACTTCAGAAATATTCCATAATTTTGGCTTCTATTTTTTAACTTCTACTTCACTAGCCTTCTGTTCTACATTCCTTGTTTGTGATCTTATTTTTTTTATTGTGAAATTTTCCATATCTGGATGCCTTTGTCTATATTTTTCTTTGAATATCTTTGGGGCTACCTTTTTTGTGTTGATTAAGTTGGCTTTCTCCTTTGCATAAATATTGCACCATATCAAATCTCTCTTTCTTTCCCATGTCCATATTTCTTTTTTATATCCTTCAAATGTCTCTATTTTTGTTCTTAAATTTTCACATTTCCTCAGTCACTTCTTTTTCTAAATGGCACACAATTTCTTGGTCTATATAGTGTTTTTGATGGATCTGTTGTATTAATGAATTCCCCTACTATCTTCCCTCACCTATAGATAATATTTGGGTTAAATGGGATAATAATGTCTAGGTTTGTATGGTCTCATGGCCATTAGCCTAGTAATCTCTTTTGACCCTATGAACATTGCACATGTTGATGTTGTTGTTACCAGCATGTGCTATGTTAAGGTGTGAGCATACTGTAGTCAATACAATGGCGTATTCCATTCTGGGATTTGAACTACTGTAATGATGCCCACTGCTGCAATTTGGTTGCATGTTCCTTCCACAACGGCTGTAGTAACATACCTCCTAAGAACTGGGGACATGAGATGATGCTACATATATTGTTGCCTTTTTAAAGCATAAGTTCTGATATTGGAGTATATCCACATTCTGCACAGTTCTCATCCAGCCATCACAGTTACTGCTGCAGTATGGCACGGGTGTGCATGCGTATACCTACCATCTGGAAATGTGGTCTTACTTACAGCAATATTATGTCATAGTGATTACATGGGCACATTCTCCTGGGTTCATCAACATGTTTTAATAAGGTTATAAATGTGATGATATGAGGTGGTGCCATCTGTCCAAGGGAGAGTAGGACAGTGCAAGTGTAACATATGCCAGCATAGCTAGCTGGAGTTTTGTAAATAATTTTATGTCATTTGATTATCACACTGATTTGTACAGATAATTGTGATAAAATGCATTTGTAAAGTTGTTTGTGTTAAAAATGCATCAACAGTGGGTTCTGCTGGACAGAAAAGAGATATACATGTATGTCAGACAATATTATAACTGATTAAATGTATTTGTTATAACAGAGAATGCTGGAAGGGAGGAGGTTAATCTCAGTCCAGCTAATTTTGAAAAATAGGTTGAAAATCAAATGGGTTGGTTTAGGCCATAAAGATTTTATCTTACAAATCTGATTGCAGCCAGAAACAAAAAAAAATGTCTGGGAAAACCAGGACGAAGAATCTTACAGTATTGTCCTTAGGGGTGAACTAATTGCTACCGTGAAAGGGTAGAAGTTTTTGAAACTGTTATATAGCTTTCAGATGCTGCAGCAGCTCTTAGGACAGCTCTGGGTGTGTATTGTGCCAGAGTCAGCTGACCAGATGTGATGTCATACTATAATCAGCACTGAAATTATTTATTTTAGATATTAATGAGAGATGTGACAGAATTCTTGCAGCAGCACTTTGCTTCTCAGAACCTGACAGAAAAGATCTCTTATAGATATCACACACAACCACTTGCCTCATCTTGCCTTGCTGTAGTAAGCAACTCAAAACTCATCATCTTGCCTTGCTGTAGTAAGTAGCTTAACTAAGCAACAGCAATTTGTTAGTCAGTCAGGAAAATATAGTGAGATTAGTTAAGTATTGTTTTTCTGCATCTGTGTAAATCTATCTGACTGTGTTAATTTTTATATTTCCTGTGATTGAAACTCTGGTGTTTACTGTAACCAGATATTCAGTATTCTCACGTTTTCTGTTTTATTATTTATTATTAAACATTTCTATACCTTTCATTGTGGCTGGTATTTTAGAGAATACCTTTAACATCTTAAGAGTACTTATGCTTATTTTAGTGACACTGTGGCCACTCCTGAAAGCCTTGTTACATTGGTCAAACTCTACCATTTGTATTACTATTAATTTTACTCAAGTATAATTGGGTACCCATGAAGAGCTTTAGAGTAGCTGACTGGTGGCAGCATGATTACCTTGTAGTCTGAGCAGAATGAGCACAGCTGGTAAATTTGTGCCAGCCTTTCACAGGTGTGTGTGTGTGTGTGTGTGTGTGTGTGTGTGTGTGTGTGTGTGTGCGTGTGTGCGTGTGTGCGTGTGTGTGTGTGTGTGTGTGTGTGTGTGTCAGCTACTTGGAACAGGGCCACAGGACTCCAAAGTGGTCAGTGTGGGGTCTTGTTTGGGGCCTGGTATGAGAGAGAGAGAGAGAGAGAGAGAGAGAGAGAGAGTCTAGGTCTAGAGTTTGCTGCCTGTGTGCTCTTAAGGGAAATTGTGCTTAGTGCAGAGAGCTGCATCTGGAAATACTGTGTGTATCTATTTTTATCCCTAGTGACCATCCCTCACTGGTATCAGTGGTCAGGATTGAGGCTTCTTGATTACTGGTCCAGAGTAGGTACCATCACATATTGATGACAGCTAGATGCGATACTAATTGAACTTCAATAGCCTGTGAGTAGTTGTCACTGAAGGTGTGTGTACTCTCAGCAGCCACAAGGTAAACATACAGAGTTTCATTTTCACAGCAGTTTTATTTATTTTTATTAGTTTAGTTTAGTCAGGGAAAGCAGGCAAAGATGTCAGCAGAGAATAATGGCAAGCTGACAAAAAAACAGTTGGCCAAGGTGTGCAAAGCCAAAGGTCTGGTGCATGCCAACCTAACTAAAGCGGAAATTATTTCAGCCTTAATCACGGCTCAGCATGGACCAGCATCAAGGAAGACCATCAGTCTGGGGATAGGGATGTGCAGCCTTCACAAACAGAACAGTTAATCTCTTCCTCAGAGGACTTAAAAACCCATCTGGAGTTAAAGAGACTTGAACTGGAGGCCAAGCATTTGGAACTAGAATCAGCAGAGAGAATGCTGGATTTGGATGTTGAAGAAAAGGAGAAACAGCACCAACATGAGAGGGAGATGTTGACTCTTTGTCAGGGTCATGGAGATAATGGGGAAGGGAATAACTGAACCCCAGAAGTAATAAAGGTCAGCAAATTTCTTCCACTGTTTACAGAGGGTGATCATTTTGATAGTTTTAGTCATGTATTTGAAAACGTATGAGCATGTAAACAGTATAATGTTGACCAGTGGCTCTGGGTTGGGTTCCTGATGCCCTTACTCCATGGTAAAGCTGCAACCATTGTTTCTAAATGTTCTGATACTGATTGTTTAAACTATGATAAAGTTAAACAATGTTTATTGGATGTTTTAAGTTAACACCTGAAGCTTACAGGAAAACGTTTTGAAAGCATAGACGCGTGGTTGATGAAAGTGTATGTGATTATATTGTTGAGTTAAGCATTTATTTTCTTAGGTGGGTTAGTGGGCGACAGGTCACTACTTTTGAAAGGATGGCAGACCTTTTAGTGAGGGAACAAGCCATTAGCCCTTTGCCTGAGGACATGAGAATCTGGTTGGCAGACTGGAAATGTAACTCTGCAGATGAGCTGGGGAATAAAGGGGATCTCCATTTAGCAAGCACGGCATCTCTGCACTAGAAGAGGATATCCAGTGCTACACATGGATATAAGGAAATCCATGGTGGGCAGCCTAAAGCACCCCAACAGATTCCATCAGTAACAGGGGAAGCCACTAGTTCAGATACATGGCCAGGATAAAGGGTTAGATGTTTTAAATGTAATCAGAAGGGCCATGTAGCATACAAATGTCCACTGAAGCAAGGTGGGGAACAAAAGGTGAGGGAGCTAGCAAGTATGAATAACAGCATGCCAGTGGTAAACTGTTTTGAGACAACAGGGGTATCAAACTATCACTGGAGCTTGTATCCTATCCTAGTGGATGGATGACAGACCACTGCTAAGAGAGACACAGAATCTGGCATAACCATTGTGAAGCCTGCAGTGGTTAAAGAGGAGCAGTACTTGAATGGGCAGTCCACTGCAGTCACAGCTTTAGGAAGGACCCATTCCAAACACCTGTGGCCAGGGTTCACCTTGACTGGGAGGGTGGAAAAGGAAACAAGCAGGTTTGTGTGTTTGAGGATACCCCTACAGATGTCTTGATAGGGAATGATTTTGATAATGCGGTACTTTGTGTGCATGCAGCTACATATATCTTGGAGACAGGCATGTAGGTCTGGTAGCTTGGGGAGACCCAGACAGATCCTACACCTGAACCTGGGCCTGGTGATTTGGCTATTTCAGGGAGGGAGCTACCCTGTAGCAGTAGGCATGAAAATGAGCCACAGCTGCAGGTAGGTACTGATGTTCCAGCAGACAGGGTGACTGCAAGGACAGAGGTGAGTGGTAGTATCCAGGCTGACAGTGAGGCACCACTGTCGGAAGATACTAGGCCTCCTGTGGAAAGGGAGCTGGGAAGGGCCAAAAAGGTAGAGTTGACACAAACTCTGCTTCAGACCCTACCTTATGAAGCTTGAGGGATGTAGCTAAGGACGCCTGATTCTCAAGGAAGAGGGGAGTCTGTATACTAGAACAAAGAGTTACTGTATAGAGAGTGGACCACTTAGGGAGGGCTAGAAGTTGAGGTAATACAGCAGTTCCTAGTGCACAGAGACTACCATCTGGCACTTCGAGCCATAGCCCATGACATTCCTTTTGCAGGTCATATGGGCATAAAGTGTAACAACAGACATATTATGCAGAATGTTTATTGGCTTGGAATTGTAAGGGATGTAACAGGGTACTGCTGGAACTGATGCATTTGGCTGTGATTGAAGAGCTGTTTCAGAGAATAGCTATGGATATTGCGAGGCCCCTGAGTACCCCAAGTTCCACAGTGATGGAGTATATCCTGGAGGAGGTAGATTATGCTACTAAATACCCTAAGGTGGTGGCTCTGTCCTCCACTGAGGCAGAGTAGGTGGAAATGCTTTGTTAGAGATTTTCAGCAGGGTAGGTTTCCAGAGAGAAATACTGACTGACAGAGGTGCCAATTTCATGTCAGACCTGCTGGCTTGTCTGTAGAAGCACTGTGGGTTAAGCACCTAAAGACTACCCCTATCACCCTCAGACTAACGGTCTTGTGGAGGTGTTAAACTCTAAACTAAAGATAATGCTACAGGCTTTTGCAGACCAGATTAAGGGAGAGTGGGACAAATATTTGCCCCATGTGTTTGAATACAGCGATGTACTACAGGAATCCATAGGTTTTCACTCTTTGAGTTGCTGTATGGGCATAGGGTAAGGGGGAATTTAGATATGATTCATGAAGAGTGGAAGAGTGAGTGTGAATCTCACAAGGAGTTTGTTGTGGCATATGTCCTAAGCCTCAGGACAAGGGAGCTCATGAACTTGACCCAGGAGATACTGTCAGGAGTCCAACAGATTAAAAAGGTCTAGTATGACAGAAATGTCTGTGAGTATGCTGTGGTCCAGCAAGTTTTGTTGTTCATTCCTGTCAGACACAATAAGCTGCAGGCATTCCAAAAGTTTAAAGGGGCTTTTGGAGGAGCCCCTTTGTTAGCCAGTCCAGATTACAGCAAAGAACTTGTTGTGCAGTTGGATGCTTCAAACCATGGGGTGGGGGGCTGTACTCAGCCAGGTATCCTCAGAGGGAGAAGAACACCCAGTTGCATATCTCACTCATAGACTCCAACCCAGGGAGGAATGTTATGCAGCTGTAGAAAAAGAATGTCAAACCATAGTATGGGTACTGCAGAAACTTCAGCCCTGTTTATCTGGAAGGAAATTCACTGTGGTTACATACCACAATCCCTTAACATGGCTACATCATGCCAGCCAGTAAAATTCCAAGTTATTCAGGTGGAATCTAGGGTTCCAAGCATATGACATAACAATTCAACACTGTAGTTGGGTCAGCAATGCCAGGGAAGATGGGGTCTCAAGACAGGTATAGGTTAATGTGTTCCAAGACAGGCCCATTTCTCTCAAGCAAAGTTTTTCTAGGGTCACTTGAAAAACTAGTTTTAGTCTTCAAATAGGGGGTGAGATGTGATGATATGAGGTAGTGCCATCTGTTCCAGGGATAGTAGAGCAGTGCATGTATAACATATACCAGCATAGCTAGTTGGAGTTTTGTAAAGAATTTTACATAATTTAACAATCACACTGATTTGTACAGATATTTGTGTTAAAATGTATTTCTAAAGTTGCTTGTGTTAAACATGTGTCAACAGTAGGTCTTGCTGGACAGAAAAGAGATACACATGTATGTCAGACAGTATTATTAACTGATTAAATGTATATGTTTTAAAAGAGAATTCTGGAAGAGAAGGTGTTAATCTCAGTCCAGCTAATTTTGAAAAAACAGGTTGAAAATTAAATGGGTTGGTTTAGGCCATATGGAGTTTATCTTGCAGGTCTGACTGCAGCCAGAGACAAACATGTATGGGAAAACCAGAACTAGGAATCTTACTGAATTGTCCTTAGGGGCGAATTAATTGCTACCCTGAAAGGGCGGACGTTTTTGAAATTGTTTTATAGCTTTCAGATGCTGCAGCAGATCTTAGCAAAGCTCTGGGTGTGTATTGTACCACAGTCAGGTGGCCAGATGTAATGTCTTTCTATAACCAGCACTGAGGTGATATATTTTTAGATATTATTGAGAGATATGACAGACCCCTCATAACAGCACTTTGTTTCTCGGAACCTGACAGGAACAATCTCTCACAGATATCTCACACAACCACATAAAGTACCTAATCTTGTCTTGCTGTAGTAAGCACCTTAACACTCATCATCTTGCCTTGCTGTAGTACATAACTTAATTAGGGTACAGCAATTCTTTAGTCAATCAAGAAAATATAGTGAGATTAGTTAAGTATTGTTTTTCTGCATCTGTGTGAATCTATCCAACTGTGTTATTTATTATATCTCCTGTGATTGAAACACTGGTGTTTATTGTAACTAGATATCCAGCATTCTCATGCTTTCTATTTTATTATTCATTATTAAATATTTCTATACCTTTCACTGTGGCTGGTCTTTTAGAAATACATTTATCATATTACCAGTACTTATGCTTATTTTAGTGACACTGGGGCTGCTCCTGATAATCTTGCTGCATGGGTCAAACTCTACCATTTGTATAAGTATTAATTCTACTCATTATAATTGGGTACTCTTGCAAAAGACTTAAAGTAACTGACTGGTGGCAGCATAATTACCTTATAGTCTGAGAAGAGGGGGCACAGCTGGTAAATCTGTGCCAGGATTTCCCAGGTGAGTGTGTGTGTGTGTGTGTGTGTGTGTGTGTGTGTGTGTGTGTGCGATAGAAAATCAAATACCCAAGTGTGTTTGTCAGCTTCTTGAAATAGGGACACAGAGCTTCAAAGTGGTCTGTGTGGGGTCTTGCTTGAGGCCTTGAGACAGAGAGTGAGAGAGAAAGAGAGAGAGAGAGAGAGAGAGAGAGAGAGTCCAGGCCAAGGTCTGGATTGTGCTTCTTGTGTGGTAAGGATTGAGGCTCCTTGATTACTGGCCTGGAGTAGGGACTGTCACTATATACACAGACATGTGACATTTTGAGATTTACTTCCAACATTGGTGAAGTCATTGTATGCATTATTGTTTGCTGCTCACAAGGATTTTACAGGTTTCCCCTGCAGCAGTGTAACTATCAGCATTTATATCATTAACTGTTCTGCATGAACCATATCCACCTCAGTTGTGATGTGTCCATATATGCTGTCAGGGCCCTCACCCACACATTTGCACTGATAAACATATAGGCATATGATGTACAGCAGATGGAATGACATGAAATGGGTAGAGTTGTATGACTGTGTTAGTAGTTCCACTATGTTACATGTGATTCATACCTTAGTAGTTCCACTATGTTGCATGTGATTCATACCTAAGTATTTTTTGGAGGTGAAGTACAGCTTGAAGTCCAGTTATAGTGTAGGTATAGCTATAGTGTGACTGTACTGTATCATGGACATACCACTACATCACATCAGTATTACCACTTCATAGTTTGCTTGAACACATATGGATTCATGTCAGGATGTCATGGCAGTATGATATTTTTACTGGCATTGTCATGGGGACGGTGATCATGTGGTACATGTTGAGGTTTGATGTGCTTACTGACTATTCTTCATGTATTGTTTGTTATGGGTATAATATTACAGTGAGAGCTTCCTTGATCATTACATTTGACTTTACTCTGCAGTAATTTCTGTGCACATAGGCATAATTGAAGCATTGCTCTCAGTATCACATATTGCTATGCTACTGTGTATGTGTATGTGCATGTGCAGACAATTAAACATGTTCAGCAAACCACATGTTTCATGGAGGAACTGGACTATCTATACAATACTTACACAGACACAGGGGGTTTATGCAGAACATACAATTACTAGAGGTAAAAAGCTAAACATGCCCAGGTTCACATATGCGGGGCAATGAAAATACTTGTGGAGAGGCCAGTTTAGACTTCTGTGGGTTAGAGATCTTTCCAATGAGCTATTTTACTATCCAAAGAGATCCGAGTTGACTAATGAAGAGAGCTGCTGTATATGTGGGGATTTGTATCGGTCCCAACCCAGTAGTGGTGTGCAACCATTACTTTAACTCACGGCTGGAGGATCTTGTAACATGTAACTGTGGGCAGCTCTGGGATTAAATCTCTAGGGTATTACTGAAACCATTCAGATGGAATCTTTTCAAAGATATATTTTTGAATAGGCCACTACCTATTACTTTACTGAGGTGATTAAGAGCTAGTTTTGTAAAATAATTTGGACATTGTATAGGCTAAACACATCGACATTTGTGGGTACTAAGTAGCTAGACCGTCCTAGCCTAATCTTATCTACATTAAGAACTCATGCTAATGGTTGGACAGGGTCTCTATGCCTTTCTGCTTGCCATAAAGCCAAGCAGCTGATGGCCAATAAACTGCTGTCTGTTTGGTTTCCATTTGCTCACCTTGCATTACCTGGGATAGCGCTGATGGCTGAAAGCTAAATGTAAAACTAATCAACTTGCCATAAATTTGAACAAAGGGTTGATACACTGAATATAGATTCAATGACAGGATGCATATTGGAAGTTGATGACATGACAAAAGGATGACACTGACTTTCTGGGTATCCAGGAGACATGATAGAAGAGTACAAATGCAAAGTTATTTGGCTTGGGATCCAGAGGCTACTACTCAGGGGGAGGACAAACAAGAAATAGCAGGGGAATTACAGTGAGAGAGAAAGAGGTCTGAAGACAGCAAAGGATGTCATCAGAATTAGTGACATACTCATGGTAGTCAAGACTCCAGTGTAAAGATGGGCAGTATTTATAATCTCTGTCTGTGCCTCACAGCAAGGTTGTGATGGTAATTAAAAAAGTGCATTCAGGCACTCTAATGAACCTACCAGATAAACAGCAACAAAAAGAGTTGGCATTGGTAATGGGGCACCTGAATGCTCATATTAGGATGGGTAGACTAGAATATGAGGGCTGCCTGGATTCATGTGTGTGACAAAAGGAATAAAGATGGAGATGCCAATTTATACTTCTGTCTGGCAAATGGCTTTATGGTAGCCAACACATTGTTCACCAAGTGAAAGAGAAAGACAGTCACAACATCACTTACAACAGTAGTCAGTTTGCAACTTTGGTGGACTTCCTGCTATTAAGGAAAGCACAATGAAGTATAATCAGAGATTGCAAAGGCATCCCCAAATGAAACTTTCAGCTTCCAGCATAAACCATTGATGGGCACAGTCAGCTGTTATCAGTGGTCAGATAATGATTTAAGGTCAACATAGACTAGGCTGGAGACCTGTAAGTTAACTGTTGTGAAAGCACAGGAGTTCATGGGAAATCTCATGGTTCTAACATCTCAAGAAGAAGAGGAAATAGGTGGAGTTAAAGAACAATGACAGTGTCTCCAAATAGCATGTACTCAGACTATAGCCAAGTATAGAATTAAGGTACATAATCAAAGCTGGTGGTGAAATGCAGAAGTCATAGAGGTTATTAAATAAATAATTAGTGTCGGAAGAACTGGGAGGTAGAAAAACAGGACCAGGCTAAGATGGAGCACTGCCTGACTAGCAGAGGCTATCAGAGCAGTTGCAATGGTAGAGAGCAAGGCATCACTGAAACTATCACGTTTTAGAGCGTGACCAGAAAATTGTACAAAGATGCTCTATCAGGTTACAAAGTAGAGACAGAAGGATAATGAAGATAGTTATTAGATACCATTCATAATGGACGTCAGCAACAATATGCTCCCCAGTCTACAGGACATAAAAGGCAAATAGAGTACTTTCATCAGCTTCTGAATGAAATAAAAAAAAACCAAAAAAACACAGAAAGTATATATATTTATGTATATATAAATATATGCTGCCCCATGTATAACCTGCAATGAAAGAATAAGAAGAACCCACACAAGAAGAAGTAAGAGCAGTTCTACAAAAGAAAATGGAGTCAGGGAAATCAGCAGGTTCAGATGAATTCATGGCAGATATGATCAACATGGGTGATGGGTAGGTGAAGGATGGGGAGGCACAGATGGCTCCTAAAAGTAATCATTATGGCATGGAGATAAAATCATATTCCTGTGTACTGAGGAACAGACATTCTAGCATCAGTGTACAACAACAAGGGGGTATTCACAACTGAAGGAGTACAGAGGTATCAAACTCATGTCACATTGCATGAAAGTTTCTGGAGATGCTAATATATCCTTTATAGGACCCACAATTATCACTGCTTAAAGCAATTAAACTGGCTTGAACTACATAACTACCTAACATATTTACAACTTACTACAGCACACAAACTCATCCATCATCCAGAAAAATGCACTTCACTACCAAATGTATTACTGTTCTTCTGTCTAGGAAGGGACCTCCACTCTAGTAATAAATTCTTATTACTTACAAATAAGTTAAATAATGCTGCAGAAGACATGGTCGGTTCCCAATGTATTGCTAAACTCTGCAATAGTATCCCCACACAAATAAAATTCTCCTACACAATAGTTTTAAACCAATGCTTAAACTGCTCTAGCACACACTCATCACCAGGTTAAGACTTTGTGCTCACAGTATGAAACTCTCCAAATACGCTCCTTAAACAGAGTGCACTCAACCTCTCAGTGAAATGACAAAACAATTTTTATACATAACTGCTGCCTATACAATTCACTAAGTTACGTGTTCATAGGTTCATAGGTTCATAGATGTGTACTAGGCTAATGACCCTGGGGCCTTTACAAGCCAAGCCCATACGATTACCCTGGCATCTTGCCACCTGACCTTAGTTCCAATGCCTCTTTCGAGTGATCCCAGGGGTAAATTTTCTATTTCCCATCCACTCATCAAGATTTCTCTTGAAGAGGGCCAGTGAGATGCTCTGCTTTACATGTATGGGAAGTCTATTCCATAGCATGGGCAGTCTCTGAGTTATGAACATGTCCCTCCAGCATGTTCTGTTGATTGTGGTAATGAGGTTGAGTTCTCTGGAGCATGTGGTGCGGAGAGATTGGGATTTCTTTAGATGTAGCATTTCTAACGGAGCTGGATCAGACATGGCGTTGTAAGTCAAGCAGAGATCTCCTGTAAGTAGATGATATGAGACAAAGAATAGTTGTAGTTTTTTTTAGTCTGTCCATATAGGACAAATGTTTAAGGCCTAGGATCCTCTTTGTGAGTTACTTTTGCAGTCTCTCCAGTTGTTGCAGGTGTTTAGTGAGGTACATGCTAAATGGGGCATTGTACTCAATGACTGGCCTAATGAGGAAAGAGTAGAGGGAGACAATGACGTCTTTCTTCCTGGATGTCAAACTCTTAGTAATGAGATGTGCCACATAGAAGGTCTTTCTGACCACAATGGGAATGTGGTGGTGAAGAGAGGTTGCTGTCAACCTGTGTTCCCAGATCTTTTATAACACCTTCTGTGTTCAGTGGACTACCATTGATGTGGTAATTCATGGGAACTGGGATTTTCTCGAAGGGGATGATGACACATTTTTTGGCATTGAGCTTAAGGCCATGGTTCTGACACCAGTCGTTGGTCTCAGTGCAAACTTTATGTAGGATGTCAACATCACTCGGGGAATTATTAATAGCTCCCAACTTGCAATCATCTGCGAACATTGTCAGGCAGAGTCCCTTCATGTTGGCCTGGACTTCAGAGAAGTAGATACCAAACAGGAGAGGACCCAGGACCAAACCCTGTGGGACTCCACTCATGACTAGTCAGCTGTCTGACTTGGAGTCAGCTACTTTCACACTGTGGGTTCTACCTGTGAGTGAGTTTGCAACCCACTTAGTGATATAGGGGTTGATGCCTAGCTTAGTGAGTTTTTCTAGATTCCTGAATGGGAAATGGTATCAAAGGCCATGGGCAGATCAAGATAGGCTGTATGAACCACTTTGCCTTCATCCACAGCTCTGGTGACTGACTCAAAAATGTCGACCAAGTTGAGCCGGCATGATCTACCCTTCACAAAACCAAACTGTGTGGGATCCAGAGTTTGGAGATTCCTTATATCCTTGTTTATTAGGTCCATGATTATGCATTCCATAGCTTTGCATATCAGACTCATCAGGCTAATGGGGCAATAGTTCCTGGTCTGTAGTCGCTTCTCCTTTGTGGAGAGGGATGACTGTAGCAGTTTGCCATTTGGTAGGTACAAAGCCTGAGGTGAGGCTGTGATTGAACAGGGCACACAGGTGAGGTGCCAGTTCACTCTGTAGTTCATGTAGAACACAGCCAGGGATATTGTCAGGTCCCATAGAAGCTGTATTCTTGCCCTTGGACAGAGCTGTTTTAACCTGTGCAGGGTGCCTGGGAATCTACTGGTATTGTGACTTGTCCCTTTTGGGGGGGGGGGTAAAGTTGGAACTGAATCTGTTGGCCAGTATATTGGCAATATCTGTTGGCTCAATATAGGCGGTACCATTGTGCAGTAGCTCAGAGCAAATCTGGTTATTGCCGTGGAGATTCTTTACATAACTATAGAAGGGCTTGTGGTTTTCTTTACTGCTGCAATTCTGTTTTTATAGATAGCTTTAGAGGATTTGATGAGGGATCTCAGCTTTTTGTTGAGGCTGATAAGGGAGTTTTTCCAGTCTTGGGACTTCAGCTTATTCCCCATCAGTTTCTTCCTTCTGTTGTAAAGTTTGCTTATGGCAGGGGACCACCAGATTGACTTCCTTTTTTTGGAGGAGAATATCTCGGTTGTGTTGGGTATGGTGAGAGCCATGCATTTGTGTATTTGTTCATACAGTGCATTGGTGTATGATTCGGTGGTCATGCAAATGATCTCCATTTGCATGGGTGCCGTGAAATTAGCCACCTCTGTTTTTAGGAGCCCAAAGTTAGCTTTGGAGAAGTTTTTCATGGTGGTTACCTTTGCAGGGGGGTGGAGGGGATGTGGATTTCCAAGGAGATTAGTTTGTGATCGGATCTAACCAGGGAGGAGTTGACTACTGGTGTAGAGCAACCAGGTCAAGGATGTTGCTACCTCTAGTGGGGATCAGAACAAGCTGGCCCAGGGCATTGGAATTAATGAATTCCAAGAAACATTGGGCAAGTATACTGTTACATGAATAGTTTTCCCAGTTAATGGAGGGGTAGTTGAAGTCGCCCAGTATGAGAATGTTGGGTTGGACCCTAATATTCTCTAGGGTGCTTAGGAACGTGGAGTGTGAGTTTTGGGACATGGTTGGGGACCTATAGCAAACTACAACCTGAATCACTCTTACCCAATGTTAGCTGCACCTGAAGTATCTCAGATGAATTATGTTGGGTTACTAGTCTTTAGTAGCCCAACAGTGGGCTTTTTCTTTAGTAACTTCCACTTCTGAAAAATCTTAGAATCTATAAATGTAACTACTGTTTGCGTATAAATGTAAATAGAAATGTAACTAGCCAGTGTTAAACTGGAATTTTGTATAATGTATGCAAATTCAGCTTTTCTCCCCAGACCTCCGTTGAAAATCAGTATTACCCAACTGACTTTCCCTTTAAACAAAGACAAATAAATAATTATGAATAAATTAAAAAATATGCAGAGTAGTAAAATAGGAAAAAGTGAGATGGGAGTTGAGCAGTTCAGATTCATATCAAAATGTACCATAGCCAATCCATTATTTACAGTGAGATGGATAATCAAGAAGAAGCTGAAGATGAGGAAGGACTCCAAATGAGCATTCCTAAATTTGAAGAAAGCATAAGACGAGGTCTCAGGAAAGTTGAGTTTGGGTAGTTGTCTAATTATCTGAATTCCTGGCAGCATTGGTAGAATTAATGCAAGTGACGTAAAAGGAACCAATGATACAAGTATGAACAGCTTCAGAATCCCGCCAGTGTTCCCAGTGAGAGTGGATGTGCACCAAGGATAATTATTGAGCCCACTGTTGTTCATAAGGGTGAAGGACTACATTAGCAAAAAGGTCAGAGGGAACAGATCAGCAATGCTGCTGTATGCAGACTTTGAACAGGAACTTTAGCGAATGATTAGAATACAGAGAAGACAGTTGCCATGGCAGGTAGGGGTGAATGAGAAAAGAAGAAATTTAATATAGAAAGGAAAATAGTGGAAGGGGTGTTTGAGGAGAAGGGAAATAAGGAGGTGAAACATAGAATGGGAAGTGATGGCACAGAGGGTCAGGGATAGTGTGTGACAGAAAAATACCATTGCAAGGTGTACCAAACAGTCATGCAACCACTGCTTCTGGATGGCAAAGAAACCAAGGCAATGAAGGCAGGGTAGTTGAGGGAGTTTAAGGGGATGGAGATAAGTACCTGAAATAGGTGGTAGGATACACACTGTGGGACACATGAAGAAATACTCCCCTGTTCTACCTTAGGAATGTGTGCTAACCCTAATCCTGTCCCTAACCATAATATGCATCATGACTTTAAAAAATCCTTTCCCATAAAATGACCGCTGCAGCTGAGAAAATCACCACATATACCTACACACACATGCGTGCATGCATGCACGTAGACACTCACACATGCATTAACTCTATTCCCTTACCTAACTCTGAACCTAAATCTAAAGACTCACAGTTGCGCATGCACATGCATGCACGCATGCACACACACACACACACACACACACACACACACACACACACACACACACACACACACACACACACACACACACACACACACACACACACACACACACACACACACACACACACACACACACACACACACACACACACACACACACACACACACACACACACACACACTTAACTGATCAGTTCACCTAATCCTTACTGTTATCTGTAACCCACAGACATTCACATGAACACACACACCTAGAATACATCCCACATACCTTTTTCCACAGATACAAAATGTGACATTCACAAAACCAACCCTGCACTTCTGTCTGTCATTGAAAGCAATGGTCAACCAAGCACATGTCACTCATGTCTTACATATATATATATATATATATATATATATATAGGTTACCTTAATTTGACTGAAAGCTCATTTGACTGACAAACATTTTAGTCAGACCAAATGACTGAAACTTCATTTGACTGACAGTTCATTTGACTGACAATTAGTACTGCAGTGTCTAGAGCACTTTTAGGCAAGTAAAAAGCCCGTTTGCTTTTGCGCGAATTAGCATGAAGTTGCTCATAGAGCAGCATCGGGCAGCGCCGGTTAATCAAGTTTAAACTATTTCTGGCTCCGTAAAGTGTACTCTTCAATTTTTCCCTTAGAACTGCTCTACTTGCAGTCTAAACAGCCTATACTCTAACTGAAAAGCTCAGCACTTGCTCCTAAAGCATTTTTTATACAGGTAAAGCACTCTTAAACAAAAGAAAGTACTTCATTCACCTAAATTCCCTTGAGTACCCATTTCCCTATAGATCCTTTCTGACTCAGTTACACAGCAATCTTTTTCACTATTCTAGCATGTCAAAAGGTCAGTTGCTGGCGTCCTCTATTGTTCAGTTGGTGAATCTGGGAATCTTAAGGCAATGTTACAATTGCTTCATGTACAAAGACAACCCTCTCCTCCTCCCAACAAATACAAATATATGCGAGAGATGCAACTATATAGCCAAACTGGAGGCTGAGCTCTCTCAATTCAGTACTGGCAAGACCAGTCAGGAGGAGAAGGTAACCACTCACACCACAAACCCAGTCTCACATAGAACTATCACAACTGCAAACCAAACACATAAACACACAAAAACATACTCGGAGGCGCTGATTAAAAATCTACCAAAACAACAGAGGCCTCCAAAGCAGACACCCAAGCAACCGCCACCTCAAGACATAGCACATGCAACACATAGTTCACAAAGTCAGTGTGCTAAACACTCACAGCCCTTAAGGCCAAACAACATGCCAGACACACTTGTAATAGGTGACTCCATAGTCAGACACACTGACGTCCCGCTCACCAGACTGAACAAGGAAAAGGTCACAGTAAGCTGCCTGTCGGGAGCTAGAATCTGCCACATAACACAAGCACTCAGGTCACTCCACAGCAAGTACAAATATGACTCAGTCATTGTACATGCCGGTGTGAACGACCTGAAATGTACCTCCCTGGACTACATGAAAAGAGACATAGAGGAGCTCTCTGATTATGTAGCCCAGGCCGGTATGACACTGACCCTGAGCAGCATCTTACTCTCACCAAGAATGATGCCACAGTACAAAGACAAAATGATCAGTTTTAACAATTGGCTTAATTACTGGTGTCATTCTAAGGGGATCCAATGTCTGTCTGCTTGGGATGACATGCTCGACAAGCCACGCTGCTTTGAGGGATGGCTTGCACCTGTCCAAAACCTGTGTTCCCAGATCTTTTATAATGCCTTCTGTGTTCAGTGGACTACCATTGATGTGGTAATTCATGGGAACCGGGATTTTCTCAAAGGGGATGATGACACATTTGTTGGCATTGAGCTTAAGGCCATGGTTCTGACACCAGTCATTGGTCTCAGTGAGGACTTTATGTAGGATGTCAACATCACTCAGGGGATTATTAATAGCTCCCAACTTGCAATCATCTGCGAACATTGTCAGGCAGAGTCCCTTCATGTTGGCCTGGACTTCAGAGAAGTAGATACCAAACAGGAGAGGACCCAGGACCAAACCCTGTGGGACTCCACTCGTGACTAGTCAGCTGTCTGACTTGGAGTCAGCTACTTTCACACTGTGGGTTCTATCTGTGAGTGAGTTTGCAACCCACTTGGTGATATAGGGGTTGATGCCTAGCTTAGTGAGTTTTTCTAGATTCCTGAGTGGGAAATGGTATCAAAGGCCATGGGCAGATCAAGATAGGCTGTATGAACCACTTTGCCTTCATCCACAGCTCTGGTGACTGACTCAAAAATGTCGACCAAGTTGAGCAGGCATGATCTACCCTTCACAAAACCAAACTATGTGGGATCCAGAGTTTGGAGATTCCTTATATCCTTGTTTATTAGATCCATAATGATGCATTCCATAGCTTTGCATATCAGACTCATCAGGCTAATGGGGCAATAGTTCCTGGTCTGTAGTCGCTTCTCCTTTGTGGAGAGGGATGACTGTAGCAGTTTGCCATTTGGTAGGGACAAAGCCTGAGGTGAGGCTGTGATTGAACAGGGCACACAGGTGAGGTGCCAGTTCACTCTGTAGTTCATGTAGAACACAGCCAGGGATATTGTCAGGTCCCATAGAAGCTGTATTCTTGCCCTTGGACAGAGCTGTTTTAACCTGTGCAGGGTGCCTGGGAATCTACTGGTATTGTGACTGGTCCCTTTTGGGGGGGGTGGGTAAAGTTGGCACTGAATCTGTTGGTCAGTATATTGGCAATATCTGTTGGCTCAATATAGGTGGTACCATTGTGCAGTAGTTCAGAGCAAATCTGGGTATTGCCGTGGAGATTCTTTACATAACTATAGAAGGGCTTGTGGTTTTCTTTACTGCTGCAATTCTGTTTTTATAGATAGCTTTAGAGGATTTGATGAGGGATCTCAGCTTTTTGTTGAGGCTGATAAGGGAGTTTTTCCAGTCTTGGGACTTCAGCTTATTCCCCATCAGTTTCTTCCTTCTGTTGTAAAGTTTGTTTATGGCAGGGGACCACCAGATTGACTTCCTTTTTTTGGAGGAGAATATCTCGGTTGTGTTGGGTATGGTGAGAGCCATGCATTTGTGTATTTGTTCGTACAGTGCATTGGTGTATGATTCGGTGGTCAGGCAAATTATCTCCATTTGCATGGGTGCCGTGAAATTAGCCACCTCTGTTTTTAGGAGCCCAAAGTTAGCTTTGGAGAAGTTTTTCATGGTGGTTACCTTTGCAGGGGGGTGGAGGGGATGTGGATTTCCAAGGAGATTAGTTTGTGATCGGATCTAACCAGGGAGGAGTTGACTACTGGTGTAGAGCAACCAGGTCAAGGATGTTGCTACCTCTAGTGGGGATCAGAACAAGCTGGCCCAGGGCATTGGAATTAATGAATTCCAGGAAACATTGGGCAAGTATATTGTTACATGAATAGTTTTCCCAGTTAATGGAGGGTAGTTGAAGTCACCCAGTATGAGAATGTTGGGTTGGACCCTAATATTCTCTAGGGTGCTTAGGAACGTGGAGTGTGAGTCTTGGGACATGGTTGGGGACCTATAGCAAACTACGACCTGAATCACTGTCTTACCCAATGTTAGCTGCACCTGAAGTATCTCAGATGAGGTATGTTGGGTTACGTAGTAGCCCAACAGTGAGCTTTTTCTTTAGTAACTTCCACTTCTGAAAAATCTTAGAATGTATAAATGTAACTACTGTTTGCGTATAAATGTAAATAGGAATGTAACTAGCCAGTGTTAAACTGGAGTTTAGTATAATGTATGCAAATTCAGCTTTTCTCCCCTGACCTCCGTTGAAAATCAGTATTACCCATCTGACTTTCCCTTTAAACAAAAACAAATAAATAATTATGAATAAATTAAAAAATATGCAGAGTAGTAAAATAGGAAAAAGTGAGATGGGAGTTGAGCAGTTCAGATTCATATCAAAATGTACCATAGCCAATCCATTATTTACAGTGAGATGGATAGTCAAGAAGAAGCTGAAGATGAGGAAGGACTCCAAATGAGCATTCCTATATTTGGAGAAAGCATAAGACAAGATCTCAGGAAAGTTGAGTTTGGGTAGTTGTCTAATTATCTGAATTCCTTGCAGCATTGGTAGAATTAATACAAGTGACGTAAAAGGAACCAATGATGCAAGTATGAACAGCTTCAGAATCCCGCCAGTGTTCCCAGTGAGAGTGGGTGTGCACCAAGATTAATTATTGAGCCCACTGTTGTTCATAAGGGTGATGGGCTACATTAGCAAAAAGGTCAGAGGGAACAGATCAGCAATGCTGCTGTATGCAGACTTTGAACAGGAACTTTAGGGACTGATTAGAATACAGAGGAGACAGTTGCCATGGCAGGGAATGGGGTGAATGAGAAAATAAGTAATTTAATATAGAAAGGAAAATAGTGGAAGGGGTGTTTGAGGAGAAGAGAAATAAGGAGGTGAAACATAGAATGGGAAGTGATGGCACAGAGGGTCAGGGATAGTGTGTGACAGAAAAATGACAATGCAAGGTGTACCAAACAGTCATGCAACCACTTCTGGATGGCAAAGAAATCAAGGCAATGAAGGCAGGGCAGCTGAGGGAGTTTAAGGGGATGGAGATAAGTACCTGAAATAGGTGGTAGGATACACACTGTGGGACTCATGAAGAAATACTCCCCTGTTCTACCTTAGGAATGTGTGCTAACCCTAATCCTGTCCCTAACCATAATATGCATCATAACTTTAAAAAATCCTTTCCCATAAAATGGTGGCTGCAGCTGAGAAAATCACCACATATACCTACACACACATGCGTGCACGCATGCATGTAGACACTCACACATGCATTAACTCTATTCCCTTACCTAACTCTGAACCTAAATCTAAAGACTCACAGTTGCGCATGCACACACACATGCACGCATGCATGCATGCACCTGCATACACTGCAGCACATACACACACACACACACACACACACACACACACACACATACACACACACACACACACACACACACACACACACACACACACACACACACACACTCACTCACACACACTCACACACTCACACTCACACACACACACACACACACACACACACACACTTAACTGATCAATTTATCTAATCCTTACTGTTATCTGTAACCCACAGACATTCACATGAACACACACACCTAGAATATATCCCACATACCTTTTTCCACAGATAAAAAATGTGACATTCACAAAACCAACCCTGCACTTCTGGCTGTCAATGAAAGCAATGGTCAGCCAAGCACATGACACTCATGTATTATATATATATATATATATATATATATATATATATATATATATATATATATATATTTATATAGGTTACCTTCATTTGACTGAAAGTTCATTTGACTGACAAACATTTTAGTCAGTCCAAATAACTGAAACTTCATTTGACTGACAATTAGTACTGCAGTGTCTAGAGCACTTTTAGGCAAGTAAAAGGAATATGTCCTTTTCCCCACTGTAGTGCAACTCTGGAGTTAGCATATATGGTTAGGGAGGGAGTGGGGGACCCACTTACTTTGGTTTTACTAAACAATATAAAACCAAACACAGAGAATATAACATGAAACTAAGTGGGAGTTAGGCCCCCACACCCCCGAACTATATATACTAACTCCAGGGTCGCACTACAGTGCAGAATATATATGTGTATAAATATATATATATATATATATATATATATATATATATATATAAAATATAACTATAAATATCTTTCTATCTATGAGTGCCACATGAGTTATTACTGCACACATTTTAGTGCATCCTGAAATGCTGGTGTTTTTCGTCTGCAAGACAGCTGGTCAGTTTATGTAATGGTCAAAGTTTTGTGTATTAACTGTTACATAATACTTAGGCATTTCCCTTTTCTTCATATTTGTGTGACCCTGGAGATAGCATAATTAATTGTTGTTTAACTTACTTTAGTAAAACGTGAGTAGAAAGCTTATTTCTCCAAAGTAGTTTCCAGATATTTCCATACTCCAGGTGTAACGCACCACACTTTTCTAAAAAAGGGGATGAATTATCAGAAGGGATCTAGTGACATTAAAACTCTGGAACATATTTGTTTGGGATTTACCCTCATCTTAAGGAATTTTAGAAGGCTTTGGTTAATGCTCATAATGGCATTTTTAGAGATTGCTCAGAAGGCAATATGCCTTGCCTCCTCTTTGGCATACCAAGCTGCATAGGGTGAATAATAGCTGCAGAATCACAGAGGTGCCAACACCCTATGACTGTGGCTATGTATATCATTTGTGTGTTTCATGAAAACTCTAAGCTTTGCTGATTGTTTATTTTGATGCCAATAATTTTGGCTAAATTAAATTCTAAATTGGAAGTGTTTTTAAACATCGTTACTAATTTATCACATTGCTAAACTGTGACATGCACACAAAAACATTAATGACAAAAAACACGTTACTTTCCATTAATGCAAAAAGCATTATATACACTTTCCTTCATATCTGTTGTTCTTTTATTCTTGTGCATAATTAGAACATACTCAGTTTTTAGTTCCTACCAGTCTACTTAGTCATCTATTTCAATTTTATTTTCTATATATTTTTCTCCAATGCACCACTTAATCTTATGAAAACTGTGTTCTCCATCATTTAATGTTGCCATCTCCAGATCTTTTATTTCCTTTACAGTATTCAGCACCTAATTTACATCTGGTTTAATCTTTGATTTCCACTTTCATGTAGTTGATTTGTTGGCTGCTAATAACATTAAATTTAATGAGTCACTGTGTCTGAACAGTTCCAAACTTAGAAACCAAATCAGTAGCATCATTTCCTTATTTAATGCAATATGCACTCCCAGTAACTGTGTCTGGAATTCTATAGGGAGTCCTAAAAAAGTCCACACCATATCTCCAGTATCTGCTCTGTACTTGATGGGAAATCCTATGATGTATATATGGGGTATACAAAATACGAGTACCTGTGTAAATATTGCCATGCAAATATCTTAAATCTTCTGGACTTCATAGCATACCTTGTGGCCTTACACATTTATTTCCATTGCTGTCTTTTAATATGCGATTCTAATCTGCCATACCAGTGTCTTTTACTCTGCTGTTATAGCTTGTTATAATTATGCAGAATTGTATATGCCTTAATATATATGTCTTTCTGAACAGCCTCTTCTGTCACAAATTCCATTAAAAATTCTAACAGATGTGGCCTTCTACCTAATACTCCCCTTTCTCTCCTTCCCTCTCCCTCTCTCTCTCCCTCTCTCCCTCTCTCTCTCTCTCTCTCTCTCTGTCTATATTCTAACAAAAATCCCTGATATTCAAGGCATTCATTCACCTGCAGGTCAAACACTTATATGGTTTCTTTGTCATTTTTCCCTTCAGGCTTACTTGCTCCCTCTAGCATGGTTCTTCCTTTAGTTTCCTTACGTTACATTCTGTCATCTCTTGCTTGTTTTTTGTACCCTTAGTTGCATTTATTCATCATCATCATCATCATCATCATAATCATCAGCCCCCTTTTTACCATTTTTCTACATGGGGTCAGGGTATCATGCTGTCACCAACTCTCTCGATTCAGTGCCACACTCTTGCCTTCTTCAACACTCATGCCTGACTGTCACAGATCTTCTTTCACGCAATCCATCCACCTCTTTGCTGGACATCCTCCCTTCATCTTACCTTCTTCCACTCTGTCACAATTCTTCCTCAACAGACTGTCTTCTGCTTTTCTGCACATGTGCCCAAACCACCGCAATCTGTTCTCTTTGATCTTTTTTTGCAATTGTAGCTACTTTGGTTTCTGCTCTTATGTCCTCATTTCTTCATCCATCCCGCAGTGTGCATCCTACCATCTTTCTCAGACACTTCATTTGTATCACCTCTAGCTTCTTCAACTGTTCTGGCTTTACTGTCCAGGTTGCTGTACCATACAGTAGTACTGGTCACAACACTGTCTTACTTTTCAGGTTCTTTGGCAATCTTCTGTGATAGACTACACCCAATACTCTATGGCAGTTGGCTGCAGCCCCTCTGATTCTAGCTTTGACCTCTTCATTCAGTCTACCCTTCTCCTCAACTACCCCTCCCAGATACTTGAAGCTGTTTGCTTGTTCCACTATCTTCCCTTCTATCTCTATTCTCAGCTTCTTCTGATTTCCCCAATTTGCTGCCATTACCACCATCTTATCTTTGTTTGGTTTCCTCCCATGTGCCTTCAGATTTGCATTCAATTCTCCTATCCTTAGCTGAAGTTCTAGCTCAGAGTCTGCCTGTACTGCCACATTGTCTGCATACAGCAGCTTTGTTGATCTGTCCTCTCCAACCTCTTTGCTAATGTAGTCCATCACCAGTATGTACAGCAGTGGGCTCAGAGATGAACTCTGATGTACACCCACTCCCACTGAGAACCCCTCTGTGAGGCCGAACACTGTTCGTACTTGAGTCATCGGGTCCTTGTTCATAGCCTGCACTAATTCTACCAATGTTTCTGGGACTTTAAACCACCACAGTACTACCCAGATCAGCTTTCTTGGGACCTTGTCATATGCTTTCTCCAAGTCTATGAATGCCCAGTTGGACTCTCTTCTCATCTCTAGCTTCTTCTTAAGTATCTGTCTCAATGCAAACATTGGGTCAGTTGTGCTGCATCCTGATCTGAATCCAAACTGCTCATCTCCCATCTTACATTCTACTACTCTATGTATCCGTTTATCAATCACCCTCTCCAGAACTATGATAGGGAGTTTGATGCCTCTGTATTGCCCACAGTTATGGCTGTCCCCTTTGTTCTTGTACACTGGCATGAGTATGCTTATTCTCCAGTCGTCTGGGATACACCTTTCTCTCCACACTGTTATTAGGTCCCTCAGGAGCCATTTCTCGCCTATCTCACCCAACATCTTTATCATAGCTGCTGTGACCTCATCTGAGCCTGCTGCTTTCCCTGACTTCATCTTCCTTAGTGCTGTTCTTACTTCTTCTAGGGTGGGCTCCTCTTCTTCTCTCATTGTAGGCTGTTTCTGGGGCAGTACATATTCTGTGGGGTTTTCTTCTTACCAATGCTGCTGGAAATACTCCTTCCATCTGTCTTTGATGTCTTCTGGACTGGTGAGCAGGTTGTTGCTGGCATCCCTTATGACTGGTGTCTGACTATCTTCTTTAGCTTTCTGTCTTTGCCTTGCAAACTGATATAGTTTCTTTGTGCCCCTTACCTAATCAATTTCCAGAAGTTGGTACAGTGCTTCCGATGCCCTATTCTTTGCTATTGCAACTTCTTTCTTAGCCAACCATTAGTCCTTCCTAGCCTGGTCAGTCTTTTCTATCTCCCACTTCTTCTTGCACTCTTCTTTCTTTTGATGACTTCCTGGACTTCTACATTCCACCACCAGCTTCCCTTATGTACCTTATTTCCGTACCTGGTTCGGCCACATATCTTTTCTGTAGTCCTAACACATGCTGTTTTAGGTGCTGCCATTCTTCTTTAACTCCACCTACTTTCTCCTCCTCTTGGGGTGCTGGAGCCCTGAGTAATTCCTTGAACTGTTGTACTTTGTCTCCAGTCAACTTCCAGGTCAGGTTATTTATATTGGAAAAACAACATTTCTCAATTCCTTCACTGATTTATTATTTAGTTATTGGCATTTATTTCTGGGGTTCAAATGAGCATCAGCCCCTTTTCATCAGAAAATCAGGGGAAAAAATGTAAAATAAAAAAAAAAGCAGTACATGCAGAGTTACAAGAATGGATATGAATATTTACAAATTGCATACAGGGAAAATGCAGTACAATAAAACATTATCTATATAACATTAGGTGGTAGTTGAAGAAATATTAACACAGATTTTTTTTAGACAGAACATGACATTCTCAAATTTTATGCATTGAAAGAAGAAATAATGAGAGAACAAGTTGTAAAAAGGCAGGAATATTGAAAACTGAGCAACACTAGTAGTGCTAGCAAATGGAAATGAGGGAGGCACAGACAGGGCTTCATTTGAGCTGAGAGATTAAAGGAAATTTGAAAACTGAGTAGGAAAATTAAGTAGTACTAGTGGTTATAGGGAATAGAAGTAAGGGAGATATAGACAGTTAAATGCATAGATGGAAATTAGGTATAGATACACAGAGTAAAAATGAAAGCTGGCTTGAAGGCATTCTTTATTGGAAACAAGTCTATTATAGTCAATGACACAGAGGTTTTGTTAGTGAGAAAATGTCTGTCATGGTCATAAGAATTATGTTATTTGCCACTTTATATAATTAATATCCTGTATAATTATTTGTATTCCTCATAAGGATTTTCTTTAAAAATCTTTATCTTTCTGCATCACATTCTACTTCCACTATGTGTGATTACTGCACACAATAAATGAGAAATAATAGCTATTACATTTGGTATTGTATTTCTTTGATAATGGACTCTAATTTTGGACAGTTGTAGAACACTCAGCTTTCACATACATTTCTGGTCTAAACTTTTTCAGATTTGACTCCTAATATAGCTGCAAACTCATTATACAGTATATGTGTATACTAATTACTTTTTTGACATTCAATAAGAATGACTGCGGTGTGATTTATTATGATAGATATCTATAGATCAAGCCTCTGCATTTAGTTATATTTTTGTTGAAATTTTGTATACTTTAGCGTAATAGAAATAAATTATTTAAGTAAGTGTGTGCATAAATTCCTGATATTTATATTACTAAAATTCATTAAAGAGCCACAAACTAAACATAGAAATTATGTTAATATTTCTCTATTAGTGAGTTCAATTTTACCCAGTAATTATATTCTGTGGTTATTGGTCTGTTTGTTTACTCTTAATACTTGACCTTTCTTTATGATACACAACATTGATAGTATTTATAGTTTCTGTAAATAAAGGCATAATTTCATTTTTTTCTAGTTCATTGTATTCATTTATCTGGCTATTGTCAATAAGCGCCAAAAAGTGAGAACTAAAACTTGAGTACACACACAGGAACTGAAGCATTAAACAACATGAAAAGTTTAGATAATATGAATTTATCAGACAGCAAGGCTGTGAAGAAATATTACTGTCTATAGAATGATAAATCATCTATGTAAAAATTTCCAAGGGAATAATCTCCACAATAAAGATGATATAGTTTTTTGAGAATATTATAATATTTTTTATCTGTTGTAGTTAATGTTGAGCCACTCAGTCAGACAGCATAATTCCAATATTTAACTTTGATAGAAAATTTGTATTTCTTAATTATTTTATATATTTTGGATACATATGTCTCTCAACATTACTTTCAAGATCATTTAGAACATCAGCAATGTGTGAATATTCATTTTTAAATTTATCTGACATTACGTCAAATTTAGATATTTAATAACTGTCTATTGATTTGTAGCATGGCACTTGTTCATATCCAAATTACATCTATTCATTAAAAAGTCAGTATTAGGCATTTTAACCACTCTTAATATTTAATTCCTCACCACCACCAAAAAAAAAAATAAATAAATAAAAAAATCCTTATTTCTTAAGTTTAGCATTTTTAAAGTCCAGACTGGCTATACATTCTGGTATGCTATAGAGAATAATGTCAAATACCTTAGCTTTAACTTTGGTTATTTGTAGAAAACATTTCTGACTGCATTAATATGTCATTTATGTAAGTAGAATTTGCTAAGTTATTGGCATTTATAAATATTTCTTTAGCAGACACTTCATAATATTAATCAATAATTCCATTTGTTATAAATTCATATTATTTTTTTCTTTATTTAATCAGTTTCAGGCAAGAGTTTTTTCCTATCTACTGAGCAGTCAGAAATTAACCAGTAAGTTGTTTTAATTACTGAAGCTATAGGAAAAGTTTCTAGATCAAGAAATCTGATTTTATCATATTTTTATGCTCTTACATGATGTCCCAAAGCTATTCTAGGTTTGTTTGGGTGCCATAAGAGCTTTCAAAAAGTTGTCAAATTGTTTAATGTGTTCTTTTGAAAGAGTTAAATAAATTGTCTGTATAGTGTTTAGTACTTCAGATAAAAACAGTTATTTTTGTTAAACTCAACCTATCTTCCATATAAATAATACTTTTTCCATTTAGTTTTGTTTTGATATTATCTAAAATACTTTTAATGAATTATTTTTTGCAATTTCTTTATAAATGCATGTAAGAATAATCCTTAAATATTTAACCCATTTACCATCTCATTTAGATGCTCCATTACTTTCCATTAAATAAACTCTTTGTGAATTAGTAAGGTGTTTATTTTATTCAGATTGAACTATAGACTTGACATCAATTCAAAATATTTAATGAGTTTTTGTATTCTTTAGCGGAGATTTAATGTTACCTACTGTTAACAGTTTATCACTAGGAAATAACTGAATTTTGGGATTCGGTTTGTATTCTTAATCGTGAACAGAGGTGAATTCAGTTACACAGAACTTTTACACAAAAATGGAATATTTTACTTCTGTATTCCTGTCCTATCAATATGACACATCAGGTATGTGTGTGTGTGTGTGTGTGTGTGTGTGTGTGTGTGTGTGTGTGTGTGTGTGTGTGTGTGTGTGTGTGTGTGTGTGTGTGTGTGTGTGTGTGTGAGAGAGAGAGAGAGAGAGAGAGAGAGAGAGAGACAGAGGCTAAATATGATTTATAATTCAAGTAATTGTGCAATTCATTTAGTAATTTTTTTAGGAATAAAATTTCTGCATGGTCAACATAGTAAGAAACATGAAAACTAAAGAGGTCTGATAACATTACAATAGTCATGCAATATGAAATATTTCCTAAACTTTTAAATAATCTTATTTAACAGAATGCAGTTACCATATCCAAATGAAGAACATATTCTTATAAGCACTGACTTCTCTTCAAATCTTTCAAATGAAAACATCAAAATCCCAAGTATAATTATTAATTATTTCAGAAAAAAACATTAGAATGAACTGGCACACATAATCACAGAAATAAAAGATGCTTGAAAACGTAGCAATGCTACACAACTGAATACTTGAGAAATAAACTAAAGCCTGTCGGAAGTCTTACTGGCATTTAAGTGTACCAAATCATATACTGTGTAATAGATAAAGTTCAATAGAAAATAGATATCAAAAAGTGGAAATACAAATAACTGAGCCACTAAACAAGCTGTTGCCCCATTTAAAATACTTTCTATTCTACAATTAATGCTAGAGTACTATGACCGAAAC
>NC_056728.1:1596032186-1596039686 GCF_019279795.1 Protopterus annectens
GTATTTTGATTATGTAAAGTGCTTCCATAAATATATATATATATATATATATATATATATATATATATATATATATATATATATATATATATATATATATATATATAGGGGATTTATTTCTCAAGATACAATGATTGTAATGTTTGTTAATTTAAGTAAGCAATTTATAGAACAGAGAAACACTCTTAATAAGGATCTTTGCTTCACATAAACTACGTTTTTTTTTAATTTTGCATCAGTATTTCTTGAATGTGGTTTCAAACATTTTTCTTCATTCCAGGATCCAAAAGCTATAGATTTACTAAAGTATCTGTTGCTTACAGAAAAATCATAAGGACAGTACATGAAAACATCAGTTGGAAAATAGCAGTGAAACAATGGCATCCCTAACCACTACAAGGACTAGGAAAAGTCCAGCAGGCCAATTCTATCATAGTAACAAGAAGTGACAGTTAACTTTTTGTATTATACAGCTCATGATTTGATTCTTGCTAGCTAGAATCAGTGAGAGAGACAAGAATGGACAATACATGTTTTCATTAAAATATTTGTTAGAATTTCCATTTCTAAATATAGTCTACTGACTACTGTGTAGTACAGTATGGTGTAAGAGTTTTATGCTGTACTGTGATAAACAGTAAATACATAGTGAAGTGGAATGTTGTCAGTTATGCAAGCTAAGCTCTATTTATAATGCAGAAAAGAAGAAATAAAACATTAAACTGGCACCAAATAAGGATACATAAGAAACTTATGTAATTCCAGCTGTTGTACAACCCTCTCCTTGCACAGGGTTTGTTAACCCATTCTGCTTTTGTAAGCTTCATAAGCCTTTGTGGATTAGAATTACCCCCAGACACTTCTGTTTTCTGCATCCTTACACCAAACAATAGTGCCCAGTTGTCCTGTACCTTGTGGTCTGTGAACCTGTACACAGCATGTGCAAATGGCATGTATACCATGCTGACCCAAAAGAATGAAACATAATGTAAATTTTCTGGGTTATTAGCTCATTCATTACTTTGAGATGTGTGCTATTTTAACATATACCATTGCTGAGAAGTTCAAACTAACACTGAGGCATGCCTTCTAGATTCGAACATTACACTTAAGAAGCAGCTGGAAACTGGGACCTGTGGGAGGGTATTTCAATTTATGAGCACTTGACTTAAAATTGTCACTGGGACAAGTGCAGAGAAGATTGATTACGCATAACTTGTGTAACTAGAATAAGAATTGGGATAAGGATTCACTGTCCTACACATAACCTCTGTTTAAAATTAAACTTAGAACTGGGACATAGAATGGCAGCTCTTGACAATGGCCATTTAAAATTATAAGAAGATTTGGAGGTGTGGGAGGGCAGGAGGCAATGCCAGTCATGAGCACTCTAATTTCTTGTATGACAGGGACTAAACTAGAAATGAGCATATTTTTACTTTTGTAAGGAGGAGGTACATATGCTAGGGTGCAAGATGCGGGAAGCATAGCAGAACTAAGTATGAAGACAGCCATTGTTTTAGTGGAAGTGAAGCAGGAGAATAGTTTACCCGAGATGTGAGCATGACTATATCTGGGATGACGCATTTCTTACTGCAAAACAAACAAGGTATAGTGTAATAGGAGAGGCCTTATTTATCTTTATACCTTTACCATTGCTGCAATCATAAGGGATGGGAGAAGGCTGGGTTATACAACTGGGTTATATAAGTGGTCAGTAAATAGACAAGAGTCCTACTGTTCTTGTGAATGGTTTTCAGATTTTATCTTAGCATTATACTGGCCATGGGGCTTTCTTTGAACGTGTCATCTGATATAAAGGTCTCTACAGTAAGGATGTTCAAACTGAAGAGGCCTGCAAATTGCATTACTGAAACAGTAAAGGCAAATAATGTTACGGCAAACTGCTTGATGCCACTGTATGATGTAGATGCCTACAATAAGTTCATTCAGGAGCACTCTCCTACTTCAGATTGTTTGGGCAAATTGGCTACTCACCTGTGTCAGCTGTACTATACCCTAGTAGATAACTAGTCAAGTCTTAATAAACAAACAGGTGTTTAAAATACTACACTAAAAGGAAAGCACTCCAAAAACATTGACTGGCATTCCTTTTTAAAAGTTACGATTTATGTTCACTATTTTGCTGAGTTGAGGTAAATTGCACCAAGCTTTGCTGTCTGTAGATATAACTTTGGATTTGGATCACTGAGTTACTACAGACTAAAGCACTGATTAGACAAAAAGAAAGAAAATAAAAGAAAGAAAAAATGGACAAAGCTTCACCCTAAAGAAAAAAAGATAAAAAAGCATTTTCTGTTGGCAACCCTTTACACCCCTTAATAGATAGATAGATAGATAGATAGATAGATAGATAGATAGATAGATAGATAGATAGATAGATAGATATATATATGCTGGTTCCATTGTCACATAATGTTGAGGTACAGAAAGAAAGCACTCTGGGCAGTGATTCGCTGCAAGAGCGCAAATAGAAATCAAACAAGCAGTGACTTTCTGTGTTCATTGTTACTATAGTTTTATCACTATTATGGGTTCATAGGTTGGTACTAAGTTATCGTCCCTAGGGCCTATACAAGCCCAGCCATAACAATTCCTGGATATTTCTTCCCACAATATTTACTTCCCTGGACCCCTGTCTAGCAGGGTGACTGAGTTGATCCCCGGGGTGAATTTCCTATCTCCCATCCAATCATCAAGGTTCCTTTTGAAGAGGGCCAAAGAGGCACTCTTCTTGACATGTATGGGCAGTCTATTCCAGAGTCTGGGGAGTCTCTGGGTCAGGAACCTATCCCTCCAGCATGTTTTGTTCATTATGATGACAAGGTTTAGATCCCTGGAGCATGTGTCTCTGAGGGATTGGGATTTCTTTAAGTGTAGCATGTCCAACAGCTCTGGGTTTGACATGGCCTTGTATGCTAAACAGAGATTGCCTCTGAGTAGACGATATGCGACAGAGTATAGCTGGAGTTTTTTTAGACAGTCAGCATAGGGCATCTGCTTTAGGCCTGTGATTCTTTTAGTGAGGTATTTCTGCAACCTTTCCAGTTGTTGCAGATGTCTTGTGAGGTACATACAAAATGAGGCATTGTATTCTATAATGAGTCTAATGAGGGATGAGTACAGTGGGACAATGGCCTCCTTTTTTCTGGAAGAAAAGCCCTTAGTGATGAGGTGTGCCACATAGAAGGATTTCCTGACTGTTGTGGTGATGTGGTTATCGAAGGTGAGACCACTGTCCACCTGTGTCCCTAAGTATCTTATCAAACTTTCAGTGTTTAGTGTACTGCCACCTATGTGGTAATTCACAGGTACATGTTTTTCCCAAAGGGGATAACTATACATTTCTTGGCATTGAGCTTGAACCCATGGCTCTGGCACCAAGCATCTGTTTCTGTAAGACCCTTTTGTAGAATATCCACATAATTTGGGGATTCAATAATGGCCCCCAATTTGCAGTCATCTACGAACTTTGTTAGCCAGAGTCCCTTAGTGTTGGCCTGTATTTCAGAGAAGTAGATGCCAAACAAGAACGGTCCCAGGACTGAACTCTGAGGTACTCCACTTGTCACTTGTCCGGAGCTGAATTTGGAGTTGGCTACTTTTACAGTGTGGGTTTTGTCAGTAAGCCAGTTGGCAACACATCGAGTGACATAGGGATTAATTTCCAGCTTAGTAAGCTTATCTATGAGTCCAGAGTGGGGGATGGTGTCAAAGGACTTGGTGAGGTCCAGATAGGCTGTGTGGACCACCTTACCCTTGTCTGCAGCTCTGGAGACTGATTTGAAGAAGTTAATCAGGTTCAGGAGACGAGATCGGCCCTTCACGAACCCAAACTGTGTGGGGTCCAGTGTTTGAAGATTGCTAATTTCTTTATTTATAAGTTCCATGATAATATGTTCCATGGTCTTGCAGATCAGGCTCATCAAACTGATGGGGTGGTAGTTCCTGGGATCCAAGGTGGATCCCCCTTGTGGAGTGGAATAACTGCAACTGTGCACCACTCAGTGGGCATGAAGCCTGAGGTGAGGCTATGATTAAACATGACACGTAGGTGAGGTGCCAGTTCATTTTGTACTTCATGTAGTACACAACCTTGGATGTCGTCTGGTCCCATGGATGCTGTATTATTAGCTTTGGAGAGTGCGTATTTTACCTGTGTGGCCATTATTACTGGAATTTGGCAATCTTTTGGCATTGAGATTGGCCCTTTAGGAGGTGAGAGTGGGGTGAAGTTTGCACTGAATCGATCTGCCAGGATATTGGCAATATCCTTGGGATCAATATATTTAGTGCCATTCTGTTGTAGCTCAGAGCTAATCTGAGAATTGCTCTTTAGATTCTTGACATAGCTATAGAATGCATTGTGGTTGTCTTTGGAATCTTTGGCAATTTTATTTTCGTAACTAACTTTGGAGGATTTTATGAGGATCTCAGTTTCTTACTGAAGCTGGTAAGGGAGTTTTTTGCATCCTGGAATTCTCCTCTTTTCTGCAACAGTTTTTCTTTTTGTTGTAAAGTTTATTTATGGCAAGGGACTACCAGATTGGCTTCCTTTTTTTTGGAGGAGAGCATCTTGGTTCCACTGGGGATGGCACGATTCAAACACAAGTGCATGTGCTCGTACAGTGCCTCAGTATAGGATTCAGCAGTCGAACTTTCAGTTCCTATCTACATGGATGTCATGAAGTTTGTCACTTCTGACTTGAGTAGCATGAAGTTGGCTTTGGAGAAGTTTTTTTACAGAGGTTTTACTACTAGGGGATAGGGGTGGGATGTGGATGTCAAGGGTGATTAACTTACGGTCAGACCTGACCAATGAGGGGATGAGCATAAATGTGGAGCATCGATTTCTCATGTTGGTAATGACCAGGTCTAGGATATTGGAGCCCCTGCTGGGACTAAGGATTAGTTGATCCAGGGCACTGGAATTTATGAATTACAAGAACCATTGGGCAAAGGTTTTGGCACATGAGTAGTTTCCCAAGTTAATGGCAGGGTAGTTGAAATCACCCAGTATTAGGCTGTTTGGTTGTATCTTAATATTTTCCAGTATGTTTAGAAAGGTGTAGTGAGAATCTTGGGGCATGATGGGGGATCTGTAGCAAGCTACAATTTGGATTGCCGTCTTACCTAGTGTTAGTTGCACCTGGAGAATTTCAGAATCATTGTGTTGGGCAACTAACCTGGTGTTGTGAATATCCTTGGTGAATATGGACACTCCTCCACCTTTAGTGTTTTGGTCCTGGTTTGGTGGCCGAAAAGTGTGGTAAGAGTTGTGGCCCGGTATTGCAGGGGTGCTTTCTGAAGCCTTTAACCAGGGCTCAGTTACTGCACAGATGTTGATGTTCTCCATTTTTAGGAGTGCCTCAAGCGAGTGCATTTTGAGGTTTAGACTTCTAGCATTGAGTATCATTACCTTCAGATTTTGCATGCTTGTGCCTGTTATGGTGGTGGTTTTGTCCTTTGAACTTTGCCTAAAAAAGGCACTATAGGGGTTGTAAAAGCCTTAGCCAGTAACCTGAATCCCAGGAGCAACAGGTGCAGACTATCTCTGGCAAAGCATCATGGTCTGTCGATCATGTCATCCCAGGAAGACAGATACTGGATCCCCTTTGAATGACACCATAAGCTTAGCCAATTGTTGAAGTCAATCATTTTGTCCTTATACTGTGGTATCATTCTGGTTGAAGGCAGGATGCTACTCAGGGCTAGGGTCATACCTGCGTGGGCCACATGATCCAAGAGCTCTTCCATGTCTCTTTTCATGTTGTCCAGGGAGGTATGTCTCAAGTTAATCACTCCAACATGGACAATGACAGAGTCATATTTGTACTTGTTGTGGAGTGACTTGAGTGCATGCGTTATGTGGCGGATCCTTTCACCCGACAGGCAGCTGACTGTAATTTTCTCCTTGCTCATCCTGGTGAGTGGGACATCAGTGTGCCTGACTATAGAGTCATCTATGACTAAAGTGTTGGGTACATTGTCTTGCCTTAGGGGCTGTTGTTTGGTGGCACACTGATGTTGTGAGCTATGTGACACTTTGGTTGTGATTGGTGTTTGTTTGCATTTCAGCTTCGGAGGTCCTTGTTGCTTTGTCAGGTTACTGTTAAGGGCCTCCACATATGTGGGCTTAGTGTTGTTATGTGTGGGTGTTGGTGATGTGGGTTTAGAAGGGCTACGTGTTGCTTGAGGTGTAGTGCCAGTGTTAACCTTCTCTTGACTGTCTAGCACAATCTTGGGTGGGGAGAGCTTTGCTTCCAGTTTGGCTATGTAAGCGCATCTCTCGCAGGTTGTAGTGGTGGGTGGTAGGAGGAGAGGGTTGTCTGTGTACATGAGGCAATTGCTTCATTGCCCCAGTATGTCCAGATTCACCAGGTGGACAGGAGAAATCACTGGAAGCTGACCCTTGGACATAACTGGTTTGGTGCTTTTTCTTTGTAAAGTACAAGAGTTGTTTTCCCTTACCTTAGCAAGGTACTTTGCAATTATAGGCTGTTTAGTCCCTACATTTAATTTCTCCTTATTAACAAGGAGAGTTGAGTGTTTGTATCAGTTTAAGACTTCCTAGTGCTTTCCAGCAGGTTTTAAAGTAAGTGATAGTCACAGGGATGCTTAAAGGTAAGATGAAAACAAATGGTTTATCCTAAACACTGCAGTGAACACTAGAGGAGTTTAATTGGAAAGTAGGTAATTTAAGTTTTGCCTGTTTAAAAAGTTAAGTTTTAGTGGAGAGTGGGTATTTTAAAAACAGCAAGATAGATTGAAAAGGAGTGCTCATTTTTCTATTCTGGTACTATGGAATAGAGTAGGATGGTAAATAAATTTAAATAGTTGAAGGGGAGTGATTTCACAAAATGATAATTTTATGCTTACTCACACAAGCCAGTAAAAACAGAGGAAATTAGATATATGGTCAAATTAACATAAGGGGAAGGCAACTAGAAAGACAGTGGTGTTTTAGAACACTACAGTAAACCGGGTTGGAGGGTGGGAAAAAAATTCTGCCTGACTCGCAAGAGACAGAGCTGTGGTCTCTTTTCAAGTTTTAATATGCAGTTAAAAGCAGAATACAAGTAAAACATAAGGTAAATAAAACAAATCACATTATTCAAAATAGAAAAAGGCAATAAAGTAACACAACAAATAAAAGGCAAACTAACCCTTTCCCTCACAGCAAAGTGTAGCAGACTCTGGGTGAGCCTTTCTAGTAAAGCTCTGAAATGTTTTATTTTACCCCTTAAATAGAAGGTTTAGTTCCTAGCTCCACCCCCTCAGTTCACAATTGCGTCCTGATATCTAACTATATATTAAGTATATACACCCCCTTAATATATAGATAGATAGATATAGATATAGATATAAATATAGATATATAGATATATATAGATATAGATATATGCTGGTTCCATTGTCACATCATGTTTAGGTAGAGAGACAAAGCACTCTGGACCGTGATTCGCTGCAAGAGTGCAA
>NC_056728.1:1596044686-1596172186 GCF_019279795.1 Protopterus annectens
TCAGTTTTCCAATGGTCCTGTGATAATTTCCCCAGAAAACTCCATGAGTCTTTCATGATATGGGGAATAACCCCATACATGTGTTTGAGCTGATGATCTATCCATTTCCCTATGTTAAATGTTTTTGAATGGGAACCTGAGATGATCGGTCTAAAGGGTGGTTGCTCTAGAGACTTGTGTAACTTGGGGATTCCAACAATTTTGGCCAACATTGGATGATCATTTTTCAAAAACATGTAGGTCTCATTGGTGATCCTGTTGTCAATTAAATATTCCTCAATAGCCAGGTCAATACGGTGATGTCCAATGTTGATCTGGTTAATGGAAACATTTTCATAAGTGTCAGTCTGATGTAATATATTGTATATACTAGAGACGTAAGCTTCAACCTGAAAAAGAACTATCCCACCTCCCTTATCAGGTTTCATGATATGTACCTCTTTATTGTGCATCACTTTGTTTAAACATTCCCTCTCTGACTGAGTTAGATTAGTCTGAGATTCATAATGTAGAAAGTGTCTTTGCCTAAGGTCCCTATGTAATCTATAAATGTCTTTACTTACCAATTTCTCAAAATTGGATATACTTGGGTGAGAAACAGGTACATAGGAACTCTTTTTGCACAATTGCATATTCTCCATTCTGTCTAACTGATCTACTTGATCACCATAAACCACAGCCAAATTGAGCTTACGACAGAAAAGCTTCACCTGTTTGATATTATCTACTAAATTATTACGAACAGTAGGAATAAACTTCATGCCCTTGCACATAACACTAATGAAATCAGCATCAACCTCCACGTCAGTGTAATTATAGACGTTGAAACCTTCGTGGCATGTAATGATAGGGTAGTTATGAGTAGGCATGCAGTTGCCCACTGACTTGTCACCAACATCAAAATTTTGGTCAAAAGAAGGTTCCAAGATCTCAGTAACAATCCCTGGCATCTTATTTTCCATAACTACACTGACTCTAGTGTGGAAATTGTTATTTATTTCTTGTGATTGTTCCACTGTCTGTTGGGATTTCTGAAAAAGGAGGGCTTGGCCCTCTGAAAATCCCTATGATCAGATCTGGGGGTAGTAAATATAGGACCTTGTTCAACCTGTTTATCTTTGGGCCAAATATAGGCCCTGTTAGTACTATATGCTTCTTGATCTCTAAATAACTTCTTACATTTTCTCTCGAAAATGCTGTTAGCTCTACTGTCAGCTTGAAAGAATGTTTCTTAAACAATTCCTTCCAAGAATCATATTCAACATCATTAGTGATAGTCTCATACATGCATTCCAGCTCATCTGCAATACTTTTACATAGTAACTGTTATCACTTTTCATTTTTGCTGCTATGGTCATAAATTTGAATATGTGACAAGAATGCCTCTAGGAACCGGTCTGAAGTTATTATGGAAATGCTCCTTACTTGAGCTTTTATGCCATGGTTAGTAATATACTTTCTACTGGTCCTTTGCTCTTTGAACTTATTTTTGGTCAAATTTGTATGTCTTAATATGTTTGCTGCTGATAGCACCATTAGTTCCTATTGTGTGCTGTCATGCTCTGTGTGTAGTGTGTAGTAGTGTACCAGAAAAGAGTAAAAAGGTTACACAAACAAACCATTCAGTAAAAAGTGCTTGAAAGACTCAGTCAAGTTGGAGTCTTCACTGTCTAGTACCTTAAACCTCCTGTAGTGAAGGATTCTTTCCTGGGATGACGTTTCCATCTCAAGTACACAATAAGGTGTTCTTCTGCATCTTAGGAGACCTTATCTACCTCACACTTAGAATCTTCTACCTGAGTACAATGAATTTAAGTATAATCAAGACTAGCTAGAATGGGAGGTCTACAAAAAGCCTCATTGAGCTTTTGAAACGCATACTCACAGGCTGCCATCCTGATAACCTCATCTGGTCTATTTTTCCAGGTAAGATCAATAATGTGAGTAGCTACTATACTATAATATAGAACAAATTAGCTTAATCTTTTCAGCACCCACTCTGTGGCACAGATAAGGTTCCTCTGCCATACCCACCTGATACATTTTATTCTTGGTAGTCAACTCTGCTCTTTTATTCTGCCTGAAGCTTGTTGTGTCTCGCAGAAAAAGTACCATCATCTGATAGTATATTATATTATACTTTACAACACTACACTACACTATACTATATTATACTATACTATACTCTGTCCTGTCATATCAGACCTTTTGCTACTGTTGTGCCTATGCTACGTATTTCTGAGCCATCCCATTTTGCTCACTAATTCTAGTCCTGAGGCTCATAGGATCATAGTATCATAGGAAGTTACTAGGCTAATAGCCCTTAGGGCCCTTACAAGTCTAGCCAAGTTCTACCCTTGTTTCCATGATCAGCACCTATTACCCCTGTCCAAGAGAGACACAGGCAAAACCCCGGGGTGAATTTATGGTTACCCATCCAATCATCCAGATTGTGTTTGAAGAGGGCCAATAAGGTGCTCTGTTTGACATGAAGTAGGAGTCTATTCCAAAGGTGTGGTAACCTCTGGGAAACAAATCTGTCCCTCCAGCAGGTTCTATTTAATGTCACATACCAGGATAAGGTCTTTTGAATGAGTAACCTGTGTGCCATTTGACTTGTGGACATGCAACATTTCCAGTAAAGCAGGGTCAGATATTACCTTATACGCAAGGCAGCGATCATCTCTGACTAGTCTGTATGAAACAGAATAAAGTGACAGTGATTTCAGATGATCCACATAGGACTATTGCTGAAGCCCTTGAATTTTCCTTGTGAGGAACCTTTGTGGTCTCTCCAATTGCTGCCAGTGCTTGGAAAGATACATACTAAAAGGGGTGTTGTACTCAATTATTGGCCTGATGAGTGAAGAGTACAGTGAAGCTATAACTTACTTCTTTCTGTAGGGAATACCCTTACTTATGAGATGAGAAATATAGAATGTGCTTCTTACCACTGTGGCAACATGATGATTGAAGGTAAGGTTGCTGTAACCCTCTGTGCCCAGGTCTCTCACCACTGAGTGCATACTTTGGGCGTTGCTATTGATGTGGTAGTTAACAGGAACATTGTTCTTACTGAAAGGATTACAATCTACAAAAGACACCTTGTGCAAATAACTCTCACCTGCCATCATGAATGAAAGACAAGACGACCCTTATATTGTGTCTATATAGCAACTTATAGGCTAAATAAAGCTATAGATTCCTGGGACACCTCCCTCTATGCAAAGAGAAGCGAAGATGAGCAGATACTTGTCCCATTCCTTCTTTAGCCAACAAAAACTCTCAACATGACCTTCAGTGCAGAGCTTCCATTTGTCTGTGGATGGCAGGGGTAGTCTTTAGGTGCTTTACCCCACACCACTCCCACTCCCACAAACAGCAAGTCTGGTGTAAAGGTAGCATCACTATCCATCTGAACTTCCATAAGAAAGCCTACCCTGCTGAAAAGAGGTCTGAATGGAGAGATGAAAAGTCATCAAGCAAAGGAGTGTAATATTGCTGAAACTGAATTCATCCTCAAGTCTTGGTGAGTACCTCCATGAGATGGGCCCTGTTTTTCACAAAATCTCACCAAGATGACACTGATATATAGACTGTATTCATATAGCATGTATCATGGACAGAAGTAGGTCAAAAATTAAAAAAAGATAGCTGGGTGCACAAGACACAGGATAAAAAAAGTGCTCAATCCTAGTAGGTGTACTGGTGCCAGAACTGGAAAACATGACAGTGTAGAATCCAAAAAATGTGGAAAAATTCCTACAATGGGCCCAGGCCAGGGACAGGGGGAGGCTGGCCCCCTGTTATATAAGTAGGTAGCAATCCACAAAAATCACAAAAACTGATAGGTTAAAGAAGAGTCATAAAGATGACAGTGTGGGCTATTGAGGTTAAGAATGAAATTATGTACTGTTACTATTATGCAAAAAGCCCAGAATTTCCAGACACAAGATATACAAAAAAGATTAAGAGAGAAATTAGAGGAAAGAAAAATACTTCCACAAGAAAAACTGTCAGAAGCCTCAAATAAAAATTTGTATTCATTAATACAACAGATTTGTGAAAAACAGTATATAGACCAAGAAACTTTAGAAAAAGAAGCATCTGAGGAAGTGTGAAAATACCAACAACAAAACCTAGAGATTTTTTGAAAAGAATAAAAAAGAAATATGGAAATGGGAAAGAAAGAGAGATTTGACATAGTGCAATATTTATGCAAAGGCAAAAGCCAAATTAATCAATATAAAGAAGGCAGCCCCAAAGATATTGGAAGAGAAATACAGGCAAAGGCATCCAGATATGGAACATTTCACAATAAAAAAAATAATACCACAAAGAGGGACTGTAGAAAAGAAGATTAGTAAAGTAGAAGTTAAAAAAATAGAAGTTGAAGTTATGGAGTGCCTGTGAAGTGTAGAATTTGGTGTAGACGTTCTCACATAGGTTACATTACAGCAAGATGGAACAATTCTGTAAAGTAAGGTAAACTAGGAAGATCAAGAGACATCTGAAGAAGAAATATGGACATAGGAAAGAAAAAGAGGCTTAATACGGTATAATATCTATGGAAAGGAGAAAGCAAAACTAATCAATACAAAAAGAGCAGCACCAAAGATATTTGAAGAGAAAGAGACAGGCAAAGGAATCTGGACATGGAAAACTTTACAATACAAAAAATAAGAAAACAAAGAGGAAAAGCAGAAAAGGAGATTAGTAATGGAGAAGTTAAAGAAATAGAAACTGAGGTTATGGAGTACCTGCAAAATGAAGGATTCAGTGTAGAAAATCTAATGCAGAAGCACCACAACAGGATAGAGTAATGAGCATCCAAATTAAGGGGAAACCAGAGGAACAGGAAGCAATTGGTCAGGTGCATTATGAAGATAGTTTGGAGCCTTCCACAGGAAACCAGTATAAACATTCACTTGAAGCTGGACAGCAAAGGAAGGAACAGGAAACTGTGGAAACTGAAGCAGTCAATGTTAAGGAGTGATAGGCAATGAGTTCCTATATGACAGAGCAATGGATGGCACAGGATGAAATTGAAGAGAATGTGCCACAGGAAGATGCTATATAACTTTCTATAGAATGCCTGCAGGAAACGGAAAGCAAAAAATGTGCCCTCAGTTTAGAAAAAAATGAGTTAAGAGAAGAGTTGCTTGATTTAATAGAGATAGCTGGACATATTAATATCAATGAAAGAAATAGACTGCCGAAGGTCAATAAAACCCAAGAAGTCAGACGTTTGATAAAACAAATGAACACAGTAAATAGAACTGCCCTTTGAGATCCATGCGGTATAACAGAAGTAAACAAGATATATTACTGTGCAACTAAATTAATAACTGATTAAGTTTTACCGCAAGAACATAGGGTAGTGAGGGAAAGGAAGGGGAGAAATCAAATACCATCATGGAAGTATCAAACAGAGAAAACTGTAAAGCAATTAAGACAAGAAGTGTCACTGTTAGAAGAGTATAGAAGAAGGAACAGCTCAACAAAAATACTTAGAAGATAGATGTAATAAAAACAATGCGCAGTATTAGAACAGACCAGGATCTATCATGCACTATCACAAAAATCTCATCACAGGTGGAAAAACTTAGAAGATACACAGATAAATATAAAGGAAAAGTACAAAATAAGCAATGTATTGATGACCCAAAAAGTGTTATAGAGAATTGGGAAACAAGGTAAAAGGAATTGAAAGACCACCAAAAAAAGAAAAAATATTTATGTTTTGGAGAAGTATTTATGAAGATCCTGTGGAACATAATAAAGATGCTAAATGGACAGAAGAAGTAGAAACAAATAAGAAATGTAAAGGTACAGGATATAAAATGGGATGAAATAACAGCAAGAGAGATTGAAACAAAGTTAAGAAGAGCCTCTAATTGGAAAACCCCAGGCCCAGATGCAGCACTTAACTTCTGGTTTAAAGTATTAACATCTTTGCATGAAGATTTAGCCATGAGTAAAAACTATTTATATGCGCACCCTGAACAGACATCAATCTGGCTAACAAGAGGAAAAACAATGCTACTACTTAAGAGTGAATCGGTAAGCTACCCTAAAATTTATAGACCAATAACTTGCCTTCCAACACGTATAAATTATACACTGGAACTGATGCCGACAGAGTTTATAGTCATTTAGAAGAAAACTAAATTATGGCAATAGAACAAAAGGCAATAAAAGAAAGTCATGTGGAACCAAAGGATCATTTATGGTTAAATAACATCATAGTGGAGAACTGTAAAAAGGGGAAGAATCTAAGTGTGGCATGCACTGACTACAAAAAAGCATTTGATAGTATCCCACATTCATGGATAAAATTAAAAATGTATAAAATGCACCCTACATTGATCAACTACATTAAAATTACCATAAAACAGTGGCAGGCCACTTTGCAAATAAGACATGAGAAAGGACAAATTCTTATCCCAAGGATAAAAATTCACAGGGGGATATTCCAGGGTGTCTCTTTGTCACCACTGCTATTCTGTCTTGCCCTTAACCCATTAAGCTGTCTGGCTTAGGCCATGACTATAATTTGGCTCCTAGAAAACAACAAAGTGTAAAGAATTCTCATCTTCTCTTTGTCAATGATTTAAAACTGTATATCTCATCAGATGAGGAACTGAAAGCACAACTGCAAATTGTCAAAACTTTTTCAGATGATCTAAAAATGTGACTGTGGTCTTGATAAATGTGTAAAAGCAACTTTTAAAGCAGGAAAACTACAGCACCAAGAAAACATCAGTTTGGGACAAGAATGTGATATAAAAGAACTTGAGCAAGTGTATAAATATTTGGGAACTGATGAAGGATCCACAATAAGGAATGAACAAATGCAAATGAAACTTAGTAAGGGATACTTTAGAAGACTTAAATTAATCCTGAAAACAGTGTTGACATCTAGGAACACAATTCAAGCTGTAAACCAATTTGCTCTTCCTGTCCTAAGTTGCAGTTTTGGAGTGATTGAATGGCCCCAAAACATGCTGGAAAGATTAGAGAGGAAAACAAGAAGGATGCTTCATGCTCATCAAATGATTTATAAAAATCAGTGCATACCAAGATTATATATTCCTTGTTCTGAAGGAGGTATGAGCCTCCTTGAAATTGATTACATGTATAGATCTGCAATCATGGGACTGCACACATATCTGCTGACCTCACAACAACTAAACATAGTGAAAGTTTTGAAACATGAGGAGAATAAATCCAAGATGACTTTTCTGCTTAGTCTAGCAGAAGCATATCGGCGTCAAGCAGGAATGGAAATCAAACCAGAGGTAGATAAAAAAAGGCAGTAACTGAATGTGCCAAAAAATAAAAGAAATAATATAAGTTGAAGGACCAGAAGGGAAGGGAAGAAATGTGGAAAATGCATAAATACAGTTGCAAGTATCGAAAACTTCTGGAAGAAGCTCATGTTGATCAGGATTGAACTCTGGAATAGTAAAGGAGAGATAAATTTAAACCGAGAGATGAAAGGTTGATATTGGTGGCCCAAGATAGTGGGCTACATACACATTGGTTTACAAACTCCACTGAACATGTGGGAGAAACAGCAAATGTAGGTTTTGTAAAAAAGAATTAGAAACAGTTGTATACCTTGTTGCTGGCTGTGACATACTAATGGCAGAAGGACTGTATACTGAAAGGCATAATAATGTGGCAAGACTGTTGCACTGGGGATTATTTAAACATTATGGTATTAAAGTGCCTGGAAAACACTGGAAACATGAGCCACAAAGCATCATAGAAAATGATTAGGTCTACATAACATGGGATCACCCATTACCAACAGTTCAAAAGACAGATGCTAGAAAATCGGATATAGTGGTCCATGAAAAGAAAAATCTTTTGTCTAGAGAGGCCTATCTGTTTTCTTTGTGGCAGAAAGAATCAGTCTAGTTTGATCTAGTTAAAAACATGTCTGCAACACTATTATTTTTGATTGGATAATTGGGATGGTTTCTGTTTCTCTGCCTTTAATAGCCAGTGTTTTAAACAAGTTATACTTATTTTTCTCAGGCTGTTCAAAGCTGCAGTGAGAGGCCTTCAGCCATTTGCTCTGCTGTGATATTGGAAAAAGATAAGTGCTTATTTTTAACTGTTTCTGCACTTCTGCTTTACTGTATAGCTGTGTAATCTGTGCAACTGTTTATTTGTCCCACCCACGCACCCAGCTATTGTGGTGGTCTTAAGTCTTGGTGGCTTTGAGTTGCCTGCCTCTAGTATAAAGCTGATACTGGACACTCCCTCTGTCACATTACATCAGCTCATTATACTGTTTATAGTGAGAACTTAGTAAAGGCCCACCCATTTAGCTTCTGAACCTTGAATTATCTCATTATCTTCTGTCTCTTCACTTTCTGCTAAAAAAAGAAACCTGTACCTCTTTCTACTTCATTTTGTTGTTTGTGCTTAGGAATTCAAATGCATTTAGTTTGCCATATTTATTACGCTGCTTTATTTGTGCTGTCTATTACTGTTGTGACTTGTAAGCTACTGTTTCAAAGCAATCTACTGATTAACTATATTTCATTGCTATCTACTGCAATTCATTACTGTTTAACTGCATTTTATTGCATGTCATTGCTATTTAACTGTATTTTTTTATACTGTGAGTTCTATCCTTGTGACTATAAAGGATTAATCTGTGTTTCACTGTGAGTTTTTTCTTACTGAGTTCTTAACCTTAAAACTGGTCTGTGGCATCCAGTGCTTCAGCTGCACAGTTTTTAACCCTTTTTGAGGTATTCCAGCTACAAGTTTTCCCATAGTAGCACTTGTGTTATCATCTAGTAGCACTACTCGTAGACCTTCCTCCCTTTACCCTCTCAGCTCTTTCAGTTTCTGACAAATATGGATGGAAAATTTTCAACATTTTCTCATGTCAGTGTGGTCAATATGGGCATCCTGAGACAATGTAGCAACTGCCTCATGTACACAGACAACCCTCTACTACTACTACTACCTAGGAACATAATTTGTGAGAGATGCAAACACATCAAGGACATAGTGTCATTGCGCTCTCCCCCACAAGCCAGTATATCTGGCACTGAGAAGGTTGGCAGCATGGACACCACACCTCAAACACCACCCACACCTATACAACACACTCCCACATATGCAGAGGCCCTCAACAAAAGCAGACCCAAACAAAAGAGACGTCCAAGGTATAAACACATGCAAACTCCACTGCCCACCACACCAGACACCACACATATTCCACACACCTGTGTCTCACAGCCACTAAGGCCTAAACAAAAGCCCAACATATTAGTCATAGGAGACGCCATTGTGAGACACACAGATGTGCCCTTCGACAGGCTGGATAAGGAGAAAGTCACCGTTAGTTGTTTGTCGGGTACCAGGATCCGCCATATCACTAATGCACTCAAGTCTCTTAACAGGTACTGTTTTGACTCTGTCATAGTCCATGTTGGCAGGGGTGGCCCGTGCTGTCCGACTGCTGGACTGCAGCCCCCTCAAAATAAAAAATAGAAAAAAAACCTTTTTTTAAATTTCACAGACTTCGCACATGCGCAGTAGTCCCAACTACTGTCGGTCTATGCGCATGCTCCAGGCAGTCCCCATAGGGGGACACAAGGAGATGTCTGTGCACTTTTAAAGTGCACAGACTCGCTGGGATTATGTGTTGGGTCCGGACTGCAACAGCAGCAGTCAGGACAGTCTCGTTGGGAAGGAGCTTTGCTTGGGATCTCGCGGGTCTTTAGAGTATTTGCACGGGCAGGATGTACGTTAGCTGGATATATTATGGAGAACAGAAAGGTAAGTGTATGGTGCATTTTTACGTTTACAATGTTTATATTGAATTGAGTGTGTATGGTGCTTTGTAGTTTTACAATGCTTATACTGGATTGAATGTGTGTGTGTGTGAAAATGCCCCAGGTGGTGTGGTAGGGAATACCTCAGGCTTGAACCCTGAACCCTGTATGCAGGTGTTAAAGACTTGAGTTCCCTACCCACCACCATTTGTAAAAAAAATTGCAGATTTTTGCCTCATATTCGATCTGATCTGTTCCTCATAATATCTGTGGTTTGTAAATGGTGCAATGCTTGATATTTGATGGTGTAGTAGTAGCATTGTTGCCTCACAGCTGCAAGTGTTCAGGTTTGATTCTTGGCTAGGGTTCCTTCTTTGTGGGGTCTGTTATCTTTTCTCTGTGTTTGTGTGGGTTTGCTTTTATTTGATGTTGCACTGGTAGCATTGTTGCCTCACAGCTGCAGGTTCTCAGGTTTGATTCTTGGCTGGGGTTCCTTCTTTGTGGGGTCTGTTATATTCTCCCTGTGTTTGTATGGGTTTGTTTTTATTTGATGGTGCACTAGTAGCATTGTTGCCTCACAGCTGCAGGCTCTCAGGTTTGATTCTTGGCTGGGGTTCCTTCTTTGTGGTGTCCGTATCTTCTCTCTGTGTTTGTGTGGGTTTGCTTTTGTGTCCTCCCATGTTACAAAGACATGTCTGCATTATTTCTTCCTGGGCCTCTGCTGAAAATTGTTTTTTTGTTCCAAGTCAGACTGTCCTGATTAACAAATGTTAAATAAAATTGACAGGCATTTGAATTTCAGACTTCAGGTTTCTGAATGTTTAATTCCTTGCATATTTGATGGTGCAGTGGTAGTATTGTTGCCTCACAGCTATAGGTTTTCTGGTTTAATTCTTGGTTGGGGTGGCTTCTGTGTGGAGTCTGCATCTCCTCCCTGTGTTTGTGTGGATTTGCTCTGGTGCCCTGCCATTTTACAAAGATGTGTCTGCAGTATTAATCCCTGCGTCTCTGCTGAAAATTGTTTTTGTTCTGTCTGCAGTAAAATTGACAGGCATTTGAATTTCAGACTTCAGGTTCCTGAATGTTTAACTCCTTGTATATTTGATGGTGCAGTGGTAGTATTGTTGCCTCATAGCTATAGGTTTTCTGGTTTGATTCTTGGTTGGGGTGGCTTCTGTGTGGAGTCTGCATCTCCTCCCTGTGTTTGTGTGGATTTGCTCTGGTATCCTGCCATTTTACAAAGACGTGTCTGCAGTATTAATCCCTGCGTCTCTGCTGAAAATTGTTTTTGTTCTGTCCGCAGTAAAATTGACAGGCATTTGAATTTCAGACTTCAGGTTTCTGAATGTTTAATTCTTTGCATATTTGATGGTGCAGTGGTAGTATTGTTGCCTCACAACTATAGGTTTTCTGGTTTGATTCTTGGTTGAGGTGGCTTCTGTGTGGAGTCTGCATCTTCTCCCTGTGTTTGTGTGGATTTGCTCTGGTGTCCTGCCATTTTACAAAGATGTGTCTGCAGTATTAATCCCTGCGTCTCTGCTGAAAATTGTTTTTGTTCTGTCCGCAGTAAAATTGACAGGCATTTGAATTTCAGACTTCAGGTTTCTGAATGTTTAATTCCTTGCATATTTGATGGTGCAGTGGTAGTATTGTTGCCTCACAACTATAGGTTTTCTGGTTTGATTCTTGGTTGATGTGGCTTCTGTGTGGAGTCTGCATCTCCTCCCTGTGTTTGTGTGGATTTGCTCTGGTGCCCTGCCATTTTACAAAGATGTGTCTGCAGTATTAATCCCTGCATCTCTGCTGAAAATTGTTTTTGTTCTGTCCGCAGTAAAATTGACAGGCATTTGAATTTCAGACTTCAGGTTTCTGAATGTTTAACTCCTTGTTTATTTGATGGTACAGTGGTAGTACTGTTGTCTCACGCCTATAGTTTTTCTGGTTTGATTCTTGGTTGGGGTGGCTTCTGTGTGGAGTCTGCATCGCCTCCCTGTGTTTGTGTGGATTTGCTCTGGTGCTCTGCCATTTTACAAAGATGTGTCTGCAGTATTAATCCCTGCATCTCTGCTGAAAATTGTTTTTGTTCTGTCCGCAGTAAAATTGACAGGCATTTGAATTTCAGACTTCAGGTTTCTGAATGTTTAATTCCTTGCATATTTGATGGTGCAGTGGTAGTATTGTTGCCTCACAGCTATAGGTTTTCTTGGTTGGGGTGGCTTCTGTGTGGAGTCTGCATCTCCTCCCTGTGTTTGTGTGGATTTGCTCTGATGCCCTGCCATTTTACAAAGACATGTCTGCAGTATTAATCCCTGCGTCTCTGCTGAAAATTGTTTTTGTTCTGTCCGCAGTAAAATTGACAGGCATTTGAATTTCAGACTTCAGGTTTCTGAATGTTTAATTCCTTGTGTATTTGATGGTGCAGTGGTAGTATTATTTCCTCACAGCTATAGGTTTTCTGGTTTGATTCTTGGTTGGGGTGGCTTCTGTTTGGAGTCTGCATCTCCTCCCTGTGTTTATGTGGATTTGCTTTGGTGCCCTGCCATTTTACAAAGACCTGTCTGCAGTATTAATCCCTGCGTCTCTGCTGAAAATTGTTTTTGTTCTGTCCGCAGTAAAATTGACCGGCATTTGAATTTCAGACTTCAGGTTTCTGAATGTTTAATTCCTTGCATAGTTGATGGTGCAGTGGTTGTATTGTTGCTTCACAGCTATAGGTTTTCTGGTTTGATTCTTGGTTGGGGTGGCTTCTGTGTGGAGTCTGCATCTCCTCCCTGTGTTTGTGTGGATTTGCTCTGATGCCCTGCCATTTTACAAAGACGTGTCTGCAGTATTAATCCCTGCGTCTCTGCTGAAAATTGTTTTTGTTCTGTCCGCAGTAAAATTGACAGGCATTTGAATTTCACACTTCAGGTTTCTGAATGTTTAATTCCTTGCATATTTGATGGTGCAGTGGTAGTATTATTGCCTCACAACTATAGGTTTTCTGGTTTGATTCTTGGTTGGGGTGGCTTCTGTGTGGAGTCTGCATCTCCTCCCTGTGTTTGTGTGGATTTGCTCTGGTGCCCTGCCATTGTACAAAGACGTGTCTGCAGTATTAATCCCTGCGTCTCTGCTTAAAATTGTTTTGTTCTGTCCGCAGTAAAATTGACCGGCATTTGAATTTCAAACTTCATGTTCTTCAGAATACATAGTAGCACAACCTTTTTCTAGCAATTTTCTAAGTTTATAAGATGAATATTTTAAATTTGTCCCTATTTTTGGGACTGTATTCCCCCATTATTGGCTTCGTCCAGGTTTTTGTGCTAAGGTTGACAGCTATGGCAAGAACTGAATTCACTGAATATGTTTGAGGGCTGTATTCCCTCATTACTGGGTTTGTCCAGGTGTTTTGTACTAAGAGGTTGACAGCTATGGTGAGAACTGAATTCACTAAATGATAGCCATTTAAGTTTCAGTCTTCCTCTCTTTTACAAACCAGCTGATGTATAGTGGTATGTTACTTTGACTGTTTTTTGCTCAGGGACCTTGGCAGTAAAATGTATGGTGGCAACACAACATTTTATTCTAGCAACTTTCCAAGATTATACAAGCAATGTTTAATATGTCCCTGGTTTTTGGGCGTTTGACCCCCCCCCCCCAATACATTTTGGCTTTTTCCAGTTTTCTTGAGCTGCGAAGTTGAGATGCAGTTGAGTATTGAGTAGATTTTACAAGGAGCTGAGAGCTGCAGGGGAATAGAAGTTTAGTGCTACTGCTTTGCCTAGTTAATACTATAGCACAACAGCTTGTGTACATGCTTTTGATGCAGAAGTCTGTGGGTTCTACTCCCACAAGGGGTGGATGCTGCCGTACTGAGAATTTTCTCCTTGGGGAAGATACTAACTATGAGTCTGTTATCAGTTTGCCATCCATTTCCTCTTGCAATATTATTACTAGCTTATCATTTTTAATGTAATATAGGCAATTTATTCCTGAGGGGCAACAGACACTTTATTTTTCGATGAAACCATGAAATATAAAGGTGATTGCTAGCAGCAACCGCTTCATTAGTTACAGATTTCTTTAATGTGGAATTATTTAGATGACTTACTTCAGAGATTGTGCATATTTACTGATAATGGACTGTAGAATTGTGCATATTTACTGATAAAGGTGGACTGTAGAATTGTGCATATTTACTGATAATGGTGGACTGTAGAATTGTGCATATTTACTAATAATGGTGGACTGTGGAATTGTGCATATTTACTAATAATGGTGGACTGTAGAATTGTGTATATTTACTAATAATGGTGGACTGTGGAAGTCTGAGTTGACTTTTTTATGATAAATGTTCTCAACTGGGCAGTTTTGCCATTATGGGGGCATATGGTTTGTTTCATTGCTTACTGGAAAAATGTTCAAAACAAATTTAAAACACCCTCTAACAAGTGTACTGTATTGTACAAGGAATATAATTTTAGTACAATGAGGAAGGTGTATCAAAGAGCACATGTATGTTTCATATGCAAGGGGCCTATGATTTGAAAACAGCCCAAAATTAATCTTTATCTGCCACTGGAAACATTTATTTTCTTTGAATGTGGGTTTCAATGCTGTTTCAATGAATGTGAGTTTCAAGGGCAGAGAAGTTTTAATGCTAAGTTTTCATTGTGAGACTGCATTGCTTTGTTTAACAGATGACTTAGTGTTTGTGCTGTAAAATACAAAATAAAACTTTCAAATGAAGTCCAACTCGTCATAGAAGTAAAGCAGTATGCACATTAGTGTTTATGGTAAATGGAGTGAAATAGCCAAGTAATGGTTCATTGGAATGGCTGCAGAGGCTCCATTCAACCATTATTTTGTCAGGGGGGAAGGGCAGCAAACTCAGACAGGCCCAGCTGAACTATACCTCCCAACTGTCCAGATTTTCAAAGAATGAATAGATTTTTGCTTCTTATTTTTGGTTTGTTCTTCATAAAATTTGTAGTTTTCTGGCAAATCATTTAGGAATTAAGTCACTAAATAATAAGTTTCAGACTTCATAACCTTCAGAAAAATGCATGTTAAAGTAAGAGCTGTTCTATCAACTGTCTCAATTTATACAAGAGCAATTTTTAGTACTGTTTATATGTGCCCCCAATATATTTGGCTTTGTTCAGATTTACTGCATTAACAGGTTGAGAGGTACATGCAAATAAATTGCTTTATAGAATTAAGCATAGCCTACCTCTCAACTGTCCCCAATTTTTGGCTCAAAATGTTGCTCTTCCCCCTAATAATCCCTCCGCAAAATAGCAATTTTGGAAGAAAACATGGAGGGTTTACAATTAAGAAATAACTGTAATAATCAAAGTTATAGATTACTTGAAATGCGTGTAGATTCTTTTATTTTGTCAGCTGCTCAAGGTAGCAGTACTAATATTAAAGTGTCCCTTCTTTGACAGGTAGCAGCTGTATTGTGTGTCTATTTTATATTTTTTGCATCACATTTTTGGTCCATTTTTCATAAAGTTGTGTTTTTTGGCAAGTTAGTGACAAATCACTAAAGACTGAAGTTAGAAAATGACAGACATTTGAGTTTCAGATTGTATACCCTTCAGAAAATTCATACTAATGCAAGACCTATTCTATTATCTTTCTAAGTTTATTAGAGCAATATTTAAAAATTGTCCTTATTTTTGGGCCTTTGCCCCACTTCTGTGTATGGCTTTGTCCAGATTTCTTGCTCTTGAGGTTGAGAGGTATGACAAATGTGTCAGGGCCATCACAGTCAGCCAGAGAGATTTCAAATTGTGACATGCTTGTTGCACCCCACTCCCCATGTAGTGACTCTGGATGTGTCCAAGCAAGGCAAGGAGTAGTTGTATCTACCTTGGATGGGGAGGACACACTGCATAAGTACTAATGGCAGAAGGAATGTATACTGAAAGGCATAATAATGTGGCAAGACTGTTGCACTGGGGATTATTTAAACATTATGGTATTAAAGTGCCTGCAAAACACTGGAAACATTAGCCACAAAGCATCATAGAAAATGATTAGGTCTACATAACATGGGATCACCCATTACCAACAGTTCAAAAGACAGATGCTAGAAAATCGGATATAGTGGTCCATGAAAAGAAAAATCTTTTGTCTAGAGAGGCCTATCTGTTTTCTTTGTGGCAGAAAGAATCAGTCTAGTTTGATCTAGTTAAAAACATGTCTGCAACACTATTATTTTTGATTGGATAATTGAGATGGTTTCTGTTTCTCTGCCTTTAATAGCCAGTGTTTTAAACAAGTTATACTTATTTTCTCAAGCTGTTCAAAGCTGCAGTGAGAGGCCTTCTGCCATTTGCTCTGCTGTGATATTGGAAAAAGATAAGTGCTTATTTTTAACTGTTTCTGCACTTCTGCTTTACTGTATAGCTGTGTAATCTGTGCAACTGTTTATTTGTCCCACCCACGCACCCAGCTGTTGTGGTGGTCTTAAGTCTTGGTGGCTTTGAGTTGCCCGCCTCTAGTATAAAGCTGATACTGGACACTCCCTCTGTCACATTACATCAGCTCATTCTACTGTTTATAGTGAGAACTTAGTAATGGCCAACCCCATTTAAGGCCCACCCCATTTAGCTACTGAACCTTGAATTATCTCATTATCTTCTGTCTCTTCACTTTCTGCTAAAAAAAGAAACCTGTACCTCTTTCTACTTCATTTTGTTGTTTGTGCTTAGGAATTCAAATGCATTTAGTTTGCCATATTTATTACGCTGCTTTATTTGTGCTGTCTATTACTGTTGTGACTTGTAAGCTACTGTTTCAAAGCAATCTACTGATTAACAATATTTCATTGCTATCTACTGCAATTCATTACTGTTTAACTGCATTTTATTGCATGTCATTGCTGTTTAACTGTATTTTTTATACTGTGAGTTCTATCCTTGTGACTATAAGGGATTAATCAGTGTTTCACTGTGAATTTTTTCTTACTGAGTTCTTAACCTTAAAACCAGTCTGTGGCATCCAGTGCTTCAGCTGCACGTTTTTTAACCCTTTTTGAGGTATTCCAGCTACAAGTTTTCCCATAGTAGCACTTGTGTTATCATCTAGTAGTACTACTCGTAGACCTTCCTCCCTTTACCCTCTCAGCTCTTTCAGTTTCTGACAAATATGGATGGAAAATTTTCAGCATTTTCTCATGTCAGTGTGGTCAATATGGACATCCTGAGACAATGTAGCAACTGCCTCATGTACACAGACAACCCTCTACTACTACCACCTAGGAACACAATTTGTGAGAGATGCAATCACATCAAGGACATAGTGTCATTGCTCTCTCCCCCACAAGCCAGTATATCTGGCACTGAGAAGGTTGGCAACATGGACACCACACCTCAAACACCACCCACACCTACACAACACACTCCCACATATGCAGAGGCCCTCAACAAATGCAGACCCAAACAAAAGAGACGTCCAAGGTATAAACACACGCAAACTCCACTGCCCACCACACCACACATATTCCACACACCTGTGTCTCACAGCCACTAAGGCCTAAACAAAAGCCCAACATATTAGTCATAGGAGACGCCATTGTGAGACACACAGATATGCCCTTCAACAGGCTGGATAAGGAGAAAGTCACCGTTAGTTGTTTGTCGGGTACCAGGATCCGCCATATCACTAATGCACTCAAGTCTCTTAACAGGTACTGTTATGACTCTGTCATAGTCCATGTTGGAGTGAATGACTTGAGACATACCTCCCTGAACAATATGAAGAGAGACATGAACAAACTCACTGAGTATGTGTCCCAGGCAGGTATGTCCCTAACCTTAAGCAGCATTCTGCCATCACCAGAATGATGCCTCAGTACAAACAGAACATGATTAACTTTAACAACTGGCTTAGTTTCTTATGACATTCAAGGGGGGATCCAGTGCCTGACAGCCTGGGATGACATGATTGACAAGCTATGATGCTTTGTCAGAGATGGCTTGCATCTCACTCCCTTGGGCTTCAGGCTCCTGGCATACTGCATTTTTTAGGCACTGCCATAAGGTCAAAACTACCAACATGAAAATTTCATCAAACTGTAAATTAAAGATTATGCTGCTAAACGCTATGAGTCTAAATATGAAACTGCACTCATTGCAAGCATTCTTAACCCCTAGAAGAAGCTGACATTTGTGCAGTCACAGAAACCTAGTTCAAAGTTGCAGAGAGCACTCCAGCCATACCAGGTTACTCATCCTATCATTCATTCAGACCCCAAGCCGTGGGCAGCAAAACAAAAGGAGGTGGAGTTGCAGTATATATAAAAGACACATACCTCTAGGCTGATCAAACAGTATGATACACAGGAAATACTCCAGGTGCAGTTAAAAATTGACAAGACCCCTATTCAAATCATAGCTAGCAACAGGCCTCCAACTCTGACTCAAGATGCCCACTCCACCTATCTGGACCTCTTCGAATCTATCAAGATTCAACCTCCTGGGTGGCTTTAACTATCCAACCATAGACTGGAAGAAATACTCATGCCAAAACACAAATACCCAGAAATTCCTTGAGTCTGTCAGTGAAAATGCCTTGGACCAGTTGGTTGACACCCCCATATCAGGTTAAAAATTGTTGAACTTGGTATTAACCAACATGAGTAACCACTGTAGCATCCCTACAGAGTCATTATCCCTGATAAGATCCAACCACAAAGCAGTCACTTTCAAAGTCACCATCTCCCCTGACCCCCCCCCCTTTGCTAGGGTCAAACAAAAAAACCTCTCCAAAACTTATTACAACCACCTGAGGGAAGGTAAAAACAGCTTCAAAGCCCCCCCCCCCCTCCACAGAAACTGGCACATATGTCCAAACTTACACCAAAGTACTGTATGAGCATTTATATAGCTGAATGGAATCAGGAATACCAGACAGGATGAAAGTATCTTCTTCAAGGAAGAGTAAACCTGTCTGGCGGACATCTACAATAAATAAACTATATAATAAAAAGAAAAAAAAATGTTGTCCAGGACCAAGAAAGAGCAGGTGTCTAATTGGAAGCAATATCTCCTTAGCATGAACAAGCAAATCATAGCACTAGTGAAATCCTCTAAAGAAAACTTTGAGTCCAAACTGGCCACATCTAGTAAAGACAATCATAAGGCTTTCTTCACATATGCCTACAATCTCAAGGGAAGCACCTAGATCTGCTCAGAACTGGTGGTCAACTACATCACATACACAAACCTTGTAGATATAGCCAACCTGCTGGCAGACAGGTTCATTGAAACTTCACTCCTCTGTCCCGTCCATCAGTAAAACAGGACATCCCCAGTACCTTCCCCCCCTCCACTTATTTCCAGGGAGCAAGTCATTACTGCCCTTTCAATGGCAAAAAAATAAAGCCTCCATGGGACCCAATAACATCCCAGGCTGCATCCTACATGAACTCAGGCAGGAACTTGCAGCACCATAAGGCACCCTATTCAACCAAAGCCTGAGTACCAGCATCATGCCAGCCAAATGGAGGACAGCTGCTGTCATCCCTTTGCACAAAGGTCAAGTGTCCACCAGTCCAGGAAATTATAGACCCATCAGCCTAACTAACCTAATCTGCAAGGCGATTGAGCAGATTATCATGGACCTCATTAACAAGGACATTGACAACCTCCAGACACTTAATCCCACACAGTTTGGTTTTGTCAAGGGGAGGTCATGCCTGTTAAATTTGGTCAAATTCTTTAAAACAGTTACCAAGGCCATAGATGAGGGGAAGATGGTGCACACCACCTAGCTTGACCTGACCAAGGCCTTCGATACTATTCCCCACTCAGGTGTAACAGATAAACTCTCTCAACTAGGTATCAATTCATATGTTACCAGATGGATAGCCAACTGGTTCACTGATAGAACCCAACTAGTCAAAATAGGGGAAGCCACCTCAAGTAGTAGACCTGTAACAAGTGGTGTACCCCAGGGATCAGTCTTCAGGCCTCTGCTGTTTGGGATATACTTCTCAGAGGTGCAGGCCAAATCTAGTGGGCTATGGCTGACCATGTTTGCAGATGACTGCAAGCTGGGTGCTGTCATCAATTCCCCTAGTGATGTGGACATCCTCCAAAAGGGTCTCACCCAAACAAATGACTGGTGCCAGAAACATGGCCACAAACTGAATGCCAAAAAAATGCATCATCATCCCTTTTTGGGGAGAATGATGTCCCCAAAAATTATTGCATTGATAAGGCACTAAGCATGCAATCAGTTGTGAGGGACCTGGGAACCCAGGTTGATAGCAAACTAACTTTTGACCACCATATTTCCTCCATTGTATGGAAAGCTTTCTACATGGCCCACCTCATTAGTAAGGGTATCTCATCCAGGGACAAGGTGGTCATAACATCCCTGTATTCTTCCCTTATAAGATCGATTATTGAATACAATGCCCCTTTCGGCATGTACTTCACAAAACACATGCAGCAGCTGGAGAGACCACAGAGATTCCTCACCCAGAGAATCCAGGGCTTCAAACATCTAGCCTATACAGATAGGCTAAAAGCCCTGTCCTTCTACTTAGTCTCCCACAGACTCCTCATAGGTGACTTCTATCTGGCATACAAAGCAATCTCAGACCCGCTCTGATGGGACTGCTACATATCTGGAAGTAATGCTCCACTCGAGTAACCCACATGCGAGACCTCAACCTGGTCTGTGCCATCAATAGGACTTATTGGCGAGACAGATTTGTGTCCCAGAGACTCCTCCTTTTGTGGAATAGACTCCCTCTCCATGTAAAACAGAGTTCCTCACTAAACCTTTTTAAGCGCAACCTGGATAACTGGATGGGGAACAGAAAATACACCTCTGGGATTCCATCTATGTCCCTGCTGGACAGTGGCATAGGGTGTTGACTTGTTGAAACCTGGACTAAATTCTTGGCTAGGCTTGGAAGGGTCTGAGAGCCAGTAGCCTAGTAACTTCCTATGATCCTATGATCCTATAACACAAAAGTAGCACTGATCATTGAATTCGCCACATCCAGTGACTACAGTGTCTTACACATAGAGAGACACAAAGTCATAAAATATCAAGATTTGCAGGCAGAGATGTGAACAATGTGGAAGAAAGATACACAGATAGTTCCAAAGGTAGTAGGAGTAACAAGTCTCATAAAAATAAATCCACAATTGTATTTAGATATGTTACCAGTACATGTAACCCCATACAAATTGCAGAAGGAGTCATTACTGGGTACATTACAGGTGCTGCAAAGAGCAGTTCTGGCTGACATAAAAGACTGAAATAATACTAATGTCATAAACTTTAATCTTACTTTGACTTAGGAATGGTGTCCATTCCTATCATGGTATTAGAAACCCAAAAGAAATTAAAAAACTGAAAATGTCTGGCAAAGCATCTGACACCTTCTCTGCTTCAATGGAAGATAGAGAAACAGCTTTTGGGTATTTAGTCACATAATCTACGACTGACAGAATGTATTTCTTGCCTCACAAAACCCATAGCTCCCATTTAATATAGTTTGTCAATAACAGGCAAGTACATCGAAGCAGTCATCTTTATTCCTCCAACCTTGCCAGGCTTCTGGCATCGCTGACAGGTCCTGCAGCATCTTGTTACATATTCTGCAATCCTTGCCCAATGGAAATTCTGCATAAGCCATCTTATAGAGCATTTAATAACTATATGGCCTGCAAAAGGAATATAATGGGCTATAGCCAGAACTGTCAGTCCATAAGCCCTAGGTGCTATCAACTGCTGTATTACTTCTCTCTGTAGCCTCCTTTCAGGGCTACATTTCCTGTAATAATAATAATAATAATAGTTTATCTCAGTATATGGACTTCCTCTGACCTTGAGTGTCCAGAGCCTTCTTGGCTACCACCCTCAAATTCTGCAATGTAAGGTTTGAGATCTGAGTCTGCCTCAAGTCCTCCTTGGTGGTCCTTCCCAGTTTCCCTTCTAAACGAAGTCTGATGTCAACTGCAAATGATACCTTATGTTCTGGCTGACTACTAACACTTATCTCTATTCTAGAAGTATCAGGTATCAGTGGAATCACAGTACATCTCAACTGCTAAAGCTCAAGTTCTGGTGCACTGCTGCTGACCAGCTTCAGCACCGAGGTAGCCACATGGTCAACTTCAGATGAGTTTCAGCTGGTTGTCCTCCTTACTATCTTCTCCTTGAGATTGTCTCTTTGCCAGCTGCATGTAACAGCATGTACACAAGACACTGAATTGTCAAAGTCATTCCCTATTACAACATCTGCACAAATGTCCTCAAACATAACCGTCTGTTTGCTACCTTATCCCCCCTTTTCTAGTCCAGTTAGACTTTGGCTAAAGGTGCCTGAAAAGGTTTTCCACATAAAGCCTTGACTGGAGTAGGCTGCTCATTGATGTTGTGTTTCTGTCTGACCACTGCAGGCTTGACTATGGTTTTGCCGGAGGCTGTGTCCCTTTTGGCAATGGCCTCCTTCTTCTCTACCAGTTTAGGATACAGACTTTTTTGATAGCTTGGTACAGCTGTTGTCTCTAATCAATTCACAACCATAATAGTGCTAGTCTTGCTTGATGCTGCCTGAGATCATTGTTCTTCCCATGGCTCATTAGACGTTGAGACTATACATGCCCCATTTGGTTATATCCGAAACATTGACAAGAAAGCCTGACATGTACCTGACCCTATGACTCCTCTGACTTTCTCCCTCTTCCTGTGTAACATGTTATGATGGTTTAGGCTGCCTCCATAGCTTTCCCTATTCCCATGTGCAATTCTGGATACCCCTCCTATGCATAGCTATGTGATGGTCTCCGTTCCCCCCATTTTCCTTAGTAGTGCTGTGCTCCTGCTCTGAAAAACCCAATTCTCATGTCCTCAGTCATAACACTAAGGGCATTTTTCCTGATCAAGAGATCTGGAATAATTTCAACTATGATGACTTTACTTTCACTCACCCATCTGTGAAAATAAGTGCTGATTTTTGCCACACATTCTATCACACTTTCATTTGCCTTTTTCTTTTATTTTCTGCACTTCTTTTTGTGCAACTCTAATGTTAATTTAAAACAAGCTAGCAACATTCTTTAATTTTGCCACAATTTAAGCAGTCAACGTTCTGAGTTTGCAAACTGCATGCATTGTTTTACTTGTGAACAAGGGAGATAAAAACATAACTCACTGTCCTTAATCAGTTCGATGTTGATTACATGACCTCTCAAACACCCTCATAAAACTTTTCAAATGATTCTTCCATTGCACTGACGAAAACATTTTACACTGTTCTGGGCTTCTTAGGTGTGATTATTGTCCTCTCCATGACACATTTGCCTCTAGATTATGATGATTATCAGCTTTTCACGATAGCATTGCTTTTCTCTTTCCTCTGTCTGATCCTGCTCTCTCTGCACCTTCAGCTCTTGCATCCACTCAGCTTCTTCATGTTCCAAATACTTCATTTCAAGTGCCAGTCTCTGCAATTCCTGCTGGGCTTTAAAGTCCTCTTGTGAATTAATTGATTGCCCTTTGTCTTCCTCCAACACATTCTCTCCATGCCGCATTGCATGCAAGGCTGCCACCATCTCATTTCTGGTCATACCAGCCCACTGAATTCCTTTTGCTTTGAATTCCTTTGTCAGCTGTGCCACTGACATTTTAGAATGTTCTACCTATTCCTAAACTAAGCTGACTAAAAATTAATAATCATAAAATAACTGCTGTGGACAGCAAAACCACTGTATATTCTATCTTATGGCAGTGGGGGTAACACACATACAACTTTAGTTACAAGTTGTAGGCTGAACTACAAATGCAGTGTCCTCATCACTAACCAGCATTGTGGCATCACTATCCCCTCCATTGCCACCAATGGGACTGGGAAATGGTATCACTGTCACCAATGTAATACCCAATTGTAGGATACTATTAATATTGACATCAAGATGGCTGCCACTGAAAAGGCTTGAATCCAATCATTGCCAAAGAAGGGTGAAGTAAGACTAAGAAAGTTCCCACAGGTCATCATTATCATCATCAGATAAATAATTGTGTAAAACACACACCCACACACACACACACACACACACACACACACACACAGACACTGAGTCCAGATGAATAAGAGTGAAAGGAAAATATAATACATTTTAACTCTGGTTCCTTTAGCCCTGCATCACATATTTCAATAATTCTGAAGCCCTGAGAGATAATGAGAGAGAGAGAGAGAGAGAGAGAGAGAGAGAGAGAGAGAGAGAGAGAGAGAGAGAGAGAGAGAGAGAAAGTCTCTCACTACAACCAGTAAAACCTTCACTACACCATAACTCAGTTTGGAATCATTTGTAGAGATTCCAGCAAATGAAGGAACCCCCTAAACACTTGAAAGTGCCCTGATACTCCTGCTACAACAGTATGAAAATATTTAGGCTTTGAAAAAAAATGCAGACTTTTCAGAAGGAATTAAAATTGCACTCAAATTCCTCCTTGGCTTGGTCTTTCACTTTGGTTATGGGCTATAAATACACTCAGTAAAAACACAAGGGCCATCTGCTAATGCTTTATTACTTAAGATAATGGGGTGTCCTGGACATAACCAAAAATTAAATCAATGCCTTTTCAGGCATTAAAATTAACCTGACAAATTTGTCAATCTGAGACTGGTTAAGCAATCTGATATTGACCAAATCCCAGGTCTGTAAATATTTAGTAACTTTTTTGTTGAAGCAAACTGATATTCTGTCTACATCACCAAAAATAGGAGTAAAGTAAATTGGCAAACACTTTGATTTTTGTACAGTTAACTATGAACCCAGATGTTGCACAACATTTCATAAACTGTTAGGTTATAGTAACTAATGTATGTGTATGTTTTTTATTTTTTCCTTTTTTTTTATTTTTTTTTTTTTTTTTTCTTTTTTTTTTTTTACTGTTTTGTAACTATATCACCTTGTGGAGTTTTTTCCCTCGGCCTCGCTGAAAATGGACATGTATCCAGTCGGACTATCCCGGTCAACAAATGTAAAATAAAATAAATAAAATAAGACCTGCCCACATTCTACTCAACTGTCTTGATTTTTGCATAATGCCAAGATTTTTGGCTCATACATTTAGTCTGTTCCTCATAAAATTTGTGTTTTTCTTAAAAATTATTGTGGGCCAATGTCACTAAATAACGACACTCATGTGAGTTTCAGTCTTCATATCCTTCGGAAAATGCAAGTTAATGTAAAACCTGTTATTCTAGCAACCTTCTAAGATTATAAGAGCAATTAAAATCTGTCCCTGATTTTGGACCTTTATCCCTCCTTTATTTTTGGCTTTGTCCGGATTTCTTCTGCTAAGAAGCTGACATTTATGCATTTTCATTCTGATTCTAATATTATGGAAGGTCAACAATATCCTGCAATTGGTCATGTGTTGATCAGTGGTCTACCCTAGTAAACAAATGCAAATAAATTAAGTTAAAATACATTATTTTCATATAAACTAACAGACTAATGATTTGACATTTCATGCATGAGATCTAAGGGCTGAGCCTAGCTTCCTTTCCAGGAGAGCCAGAGGTGCCATAACAAAAAGAAAAATTAAAGACCAGGCAGCTTAATGTGATATCTCCTCCCAGAAAGACATTCTGGTTAATGTAGAGGTCAACCTTAAGACGTGTAGAATGGTAAAACACTTCATTATAAATTCAAACTTGCTAAGGATTATAAAATGAATTGTCTAAATAATTCTTTCAAAATCTTTTACAGTGTCTGTTATAAGAACCAATAAGGTAATATATATATCCACATATAAGGAGACACATTCAGGTCTTAAAGTAATACAACTTCTCGTGCCACTACCGCCACCAGGGGTGTGACTAGACTTTTTTGAGAGCATAATGCATCCTTGCAGCTGCCTGCATGATACACCTTCCCTGGAGAGTGTAGTGTTTGATTAAAGGAAGGCTTGATAGCCTGTAAGCATGAGACAAGAAAAAAATTAAAAACTAAGATGTTTAATCTTTCATTTGATAAATGATGCAGATGTAGCCACCTACACATTTCTCACATCTGGGTGATTATCTTATAAATATGCAAATAAGCAAGTTTTTAGCAGCCATCTAACCCTGTGTTAAAACATATATATGGTTAAACACACACACACACACATATATATATATATATATATATATATATATATATATATATATATATATAGATAGATAGATACAGAAATACAGATAGATATGGATTCCTACAAAAACGTCAACTTACCATAATACAGAACTGCAAATGATCATGACAGAAACACCAGAAAAGTGAAAGCAAGCATTGCCAAAAGTGTAAAACACTGAAACGCAACTGTGCATATACCACCAGCACCAGTCAAAGCCTCTAAAACAATACAAATTAAAAAAAGAAACATTTTAAACAAAATATATTGTGCTGAACCTCCCTCCATTCCCAACTCCCCCCGTAAATTATATATACCAACTTGTAGATTGCACTGCAGTGGGGAAAATGGTAAATGATGGGGGTCTATATTTGGACAATGACAGGGCAGATGAGCGAATGCCCTTACGTTGACGCATCTTAAGTGAAACCACTAAATCTTGAATGGCCAGAATAGAGAATTTTTTCCCAGGGAAAAAAAATCGCAGCGCCATTTTCAAGAATTTGCTGTTTCCTCCACTGTAGTACGATCTCTGAGTTTGTATATTTAAGTAAGGGGGGTGTGGGGGTACAGCCCCCAACATTGGGGACTGTGGCGGATGATGCCCCCCACATTATTTTGTATGTTGGTTTTCTTTTTTTTTTTTTTTTGCTGTTGGCCCAGTGATTTTTTTTTCCTGGGAAAAAAAATCGCTGTTCTAGCCATTCGAGATTTAGTGGTTTTGCTTAAGATGTGTCAATGGAAGGGCATTCGCTCTTCTGCCCCGTCGACATTCTAATGGACCCAATGATGGCTGCACATGAGCAAATGCAGTTCAGTGTTTTACATGTTTTTCTGGATTTACGGTGTTTTCATCTCGATCATATGCAATTCGGTATTATGGTAAGTTGATGTTCTGATAGGGATCCATATATATAAATAAGTATATATATATATATATATATATATATATATATATATATATATCCAGGAAGTTATCAAAATAAAGAAGGAGTGCAGGAAGAAGCAGGAGATAGACAATACTGACCAGGCTAGGAAGGACTGCTGGTTGGCTAACAAAGAAACTAAGAAAGAGGTTGCAATAGCAAAGAGTAGGGCATCAGAGGCACTCTACCAACTTCTGGAAAGTGACTCAGTGAGTGGCACAAAGAAACTATATCAGGTTTCAAGGCAAAGACAGAAAGATAAAGAAGATACTCAGACACCCTTCATAAGGGATGCCAGCAACAACCTGCTCACCAGCCCAGAGGACATCAAAGGCAGATAGAAGGAGTATTTCCAGCAGCTTCTGAATGAAGAAAACACCACAGAAGTGGTACTGCCCCAGAAGCAGCCTATGATGAGAGAAGAAGAAGAGGAGCCCACTCTAGAAGAAGTAGGAACAGCACTAAGGAAAATGAAGCCAGGGAAAGCAGCAGGCTCAGGTGAGGTCACAGCAGATATGATAGAGATGCTGGTTGAGATAAAAGAAAAATGGCTCCTGAGGGTACTAATAGCAGTGTGGGGAGAAAGGCATATCCCAGATGACTGAAGAATATGCATACTCATGTCAGTGTACAAGAACAAAGGGGACATCCACCAATGTGGGCAGTACAGAGGCATCAAACTTCTATCACACTGCATGAAAGTTCTGGAGAGGGTGATTGATAAACAGATACACAGGGTAGTAAAATGTAAGATGGGAGATGAGAAGTTCAGATTCAGACCAGGATGCAGCACAATTGCCCCAATGTGTGCAGTGAGACAGGTACTTGAGAAGAAACTAGAGACTAGGAGAGAGAGTCCAAATGTGGATTCCTAAACTTGGAGAAAGCATATGGCAAGGTCCCAAGAAAGCTGATCTGAGCAGAACTGTAGTGATTTGAAGTCCCAGAAACATTGGCAGAATTAGTGCAGGCTATGTACAAGGACCCAATGACTCAAGTATGAACAGTGTTCTGCCTCACAGAGGGGTTCCCAGTGGGAGTGGGTGTACAACAGGGTTCAGCACTGAGCCCACTGCTGTTCATACTGGTGATGGACTACATGAGCAAACAGGTCGGAAGGGACAGATCAACAAAGTTGCTGTATGCAGACGATGTGGCATTACAGGCTGACTCTGAGCTAGAACTTCAGCAAAGGATAGGAGAATGGAATGCAAAACTGAAGGCACAAGGGATAAAACTAAGCATAGATAAGATGGTGGTAATAGCAGAAAATTGGGGAAATCAGAAGAAGCTGAGAATAGGGATAGAAGGGAAAATAGTGGAAGAGGTAAACAGCTTTGCGTACCTGGGTGGGGTGGTTGAGGAGAAGGGAAGTCTGAATGAAGAGGTCAAAGCTTGAATCAGAGGGGCTGCAGCCAACTGGCATAGAGTGTCAGGTGTAGTCTATGATAGAAGAATGCCAAGGAAGCTGAAATGTAAGGTGTGAAGACAGTAGTGTGACCAGTACTACTGTATAGTACAGAAACCTGGTCAGTAAAGGCAGAACAGCTGAAGAAGCTAAACTTGATGGAAATGAAGTGCCTGAGAAGATTGGTAGGATGCACACTGTGAGAGAGATGAAAAATGAGGACATAAGTGCAGAAGTCAAAGTAGCTCTCATTGCAGAAAAGACCAAAGAGAACAGATTACGGTGGTTTGGACACATGTGAAAAAGCAAAAGACAATCTGGTGAAGAAGATTTGGGACAGACAGGAAGAAGGTAAGAGGAAGTTAGGATGCCCAGCAAAGAGGTGAATGGATTGTTTGAAACAAGATCTGTGACAGTCAGGCATGAATGTTGAAGAAGGCATGAGTGTATTACTGAAGTGAGAGAGTTGACAACAGTTAACATGATACCCCGACCCCATGTAGAAAAAAATGGGAAAAAGGGGGCTGATGATTTTTATATGTATATATATATATATATATATATATATATATATATATATATATATAATAGATAGATATACATATATATATATATATATATATATATATATATATATATAGATAAATAGATATATATAGAGAGATATAGATATATAGAGATATATGTGTGTGTGTGTGTGTGTGTGTGTGTGTGTGTGTGTGTGTGTGTGTGTGTGTGTGTGTGTGTATTTTGTATTTGTCAATTAATTTATGTAGTTTTATGAACCTGCTCAGTGTGATCTTGGTAAATCTACAAATTTGTGCTTTTAAGAGCCTGTACATCTATTTTATTTTAATTTTTATTTTCCTGTGACCCAGGAGTTTCATTGGACTAGCTCAACAACCCAGAAAAGAAATACAAATAGCAATGACTACTACTACTACTAACAATAATAATAGTAACAATAACAATAGCTATAAAAATAATTATTTATATTAGAACTTAATATCATAGATCCAGAAATCCACGATATTCCTGACTGTGAAAAGAATATCTAAGTAGCCTGAAAATTTCAGAATACTGCACTTCTGAATGTTACACAGAGGAAGAATCCTTAAAAGTTTATAGATCATTTTGCCTGTAAGAGGGAGTTGTCATGAGCTGAGGAGGAATCTGAAATATATTCTCTACTCATTTCTCACAGGAGCAAAAGTGCCAGCTGATCTAAATGAATTATATAACTGAATTGTTAACAACTGAGACAAAGATTGTGAATTTTTTTGAATGTTACAATGCATTAGTAGGAGGTAAAATAGTGTGTGGTATCAGAAATGATCAGATAGAGGGTTACTGACAGAATCAGATATTAAGAGGAGAGAAATATGCACAGATGATGTGAAATGACTGTTACAGTTACAACTGGCTTACATTTTCACTCCAGTGGACATAAAAGTATTTGCACAATTGTTACTAAATGCATGTTCACTGTATAACTGTGTTTGTAAATTATGTGTACTATTGTTGCTAAATGTAAATGGATGGCCATGGTGGTGCAGTAGTTAGCTTTGGCACCTTGCAGCAAGAGGTTCTCCAGTTCAATCCTCGGCTGGGGTGCCTTCTGTGCTGAGTCTGCATGTCCTCCCTGTTGTTGTGTGGGTTTTCTCTGGGTGCTCCAGTTTTCTCCCACATCCCAAAGACATGTTGTAGGTGGATTGGACACTCTAAATTGGCCCTAGGCATGACTGTGTGTGTATGCCTTCTGTGGAAGGTTAGGTGCCAGGCTGGCAACTTGACACCGTAAAACTCCACTGCCAATCATGAGATGACATGTTATCTGCTGTGCAACCCCTAACTGGGAAAAGCCAAAAGAATTGTTACTAAATTTGAATCATCTGCAACTTCCTGAATGTGTGTAATAGGAACAGTAAATTGCGGTAGGTTTACTTAAATATTGATCAAAAATGAAAAGACTTTTGTGAGCAGCTCATTTACCTGATTAGCAGATGTAAAAATAAAGTTAAATAAAATACCTCAGAGGTGAATTTAAAGGTATATAAACTAGTGAGATAGAAAAGTTAAAATTAGTAAAATGAAAGAGTTAAAAAATGTCAGACAAGAAAGCTATGGGAGGTTTTATCTATTAATTTTAATCCATCTTCTTTGATTTACCCAGTATAACACAGACAAATAAAACTTCCCAGTTCTTCTACACACTATACCACTTTTCAGCCATAGTTTCTCACTGTCCTCTATTACCACCCCCACCTACTCACTCTAATTTCCCATTCTCTGTTCTGTTTTCATCTTCTGCTCCTTACTATCCATTCTCTTAACCTTTTCCTCTGAACTCCTTTTTTCTTATCACTATTCACCTAATCATCTCCTCCTTTGTCTTACTTTCTTACTGCCATATTATATCCCCAGATACCCATATCTATAAAAACTCTCTTCTAACTGCTGAAGTCATAAATGTTTACATCTTTTATTCACAGATCATACCTAATCCACCATGAAGTCATTCCTCTAGAAATATGCATATAAATATAATTCTATAAATATTAGTGTAAACAATTGTTTAATAAGGTCATTGGATCATAGAAAGTTATTAGGCTATTGGGCCTGAGGCCCATACAAGTCTAGCCAAGAATTTAGCCCATGTTCCAACAAGTCATCACCCTATGCCACTGTCCAGCAGAGACACCGGTGGAATTCCAGGGGTGTATTTTCAGTTCCCCATCCAGTTACCCAGGTTGTGCTTAAAAAGGTTTAATGAGTTATTCTTCTTTACATGGAGAGGGAGTCTATTCCACAAAAGGGGGAGTCTCTGGGACAAAAATCTGTCCCACAAAGTCCTATTGATGTCACAGACCAGGTTGAGGTCGGGTGTGCGGGTTACTCAAGTGGAGCTTGACTTGCGGATAGGCAGCAGTCCCATCAGGGAGGGGTCTGAGATTGCTTTGTATGCCAGACAAAAGTCACCTCTGAGTAATCTGTAGGAGACTGAGGAGAGGGACAGGGCTTATGTAGGGTGGATGTTTGATGCCCTGGATTCTCCGGGTGAGCAAACTCTGTGGTGTCTCCAGCTGCTGCATGTGATTTGTGAGGTACATGCCGAAGGGGCATTGTACTCACTAATGGGTCTTATAAGTGAAAAATACAGGGATGTTATGACAACCTTGTCCCTTTATTACCTACATTTTATATGACTGTTTCAGTAGCTCCTCACTGTGTTAGTAAATTTGTTTACCAAAACTGTTTTATTTTATTTTATTTTATTTTATTTTACGGTACTTGTATTATGGAGCCGTTCTTCCCAGGACTCAAGCAGAAAGGGAAAACCAGGCAGTCTCTTACATCTAAGAATTCAAATAAATAAAATAAATAACTGTCCAGAATGTGCACAATGTAAATGATATACAAGATAATACAACAGAAAATGTATTCAATCTGGTGTTTTTTTTAAGAGTATAAGTATTTACTGACCAGGAGTACTGTACCCACTAGTTAGCATGGCTCAATGGTTAAGATCTTTGCCTCTCAGCTGCAGGTTCATTCCACATCTTCAGTCACTGTCTGTGCCATTTGCATTCTGTTTGTGTTTGCCTGGGTTTAACTTTCTCAATTTTAACTTTCCTGTTTCATCAGTTATAACATGACTATATCTCAAATTTTATTTTGACGTTTGTGTGTTAGTACCCACTGATTATAAAGCAAAATATGAAATGTTGTATTTTCATTGCATCCTATTGTTTGCTTAAAATGGATCCATTTGGGTTATGCTGTCTACCACAGTTAACTTTAAATAAAGAAATATAGTTTTCATTTATATTTTCATTTCATACTATAACAATATAAGCCCTGTTTACCCAGCCATGTAACTTAAAGTGATCCACTTAACAGCTATAAATTTTAATTAAGCTAGATTTATGAACTGCAGCAACTAATTTCATCCTTATACTTGCTTTTTTACCCACTATTATTGTTACTACTATATAAAAGAAAGATCATGTGTCATGTCTATCTGATGTGTATTATTTTTTTACAGGGGCACAGTGTCACTGACCAATGCACATAAAGTATGATGAATTATAAATAATAGAAGCTCCATGATTACAGACTAGTTATCGATCATTACTAAATCTAACCTACATGTACAAGCAGGGCTATAATTATGACTTTTAGAGTTGTATGCTACTAACTTCCAGAATGTAGTAGCCACTTCCACAAGTGTAGTCCTCAAACTGCAGACAGTCCATGTTTCTGAACAGTAAATATTTTCACTATTAAAAGTAAATCTATAAATAAAAACGCCAATCAGTCATACTAAAAAAAGTAATGTGAAATTATGTAAAACAATAAACCATGACAAACATGCCAGTTTTTCTTCTTTTTTAATTTAAATTCTATACACCTCACCACATAAAATAAATACAAACTTTTAAAAGTACATACCACAGGATATGTGATAAAAGCCTAGCCACACTTGTGTATAAACCAAGAACATACCACATCTTTCCATGCTCACATTTGCCAGGATTCATGAATGCCTCCTTATCAGATTTAGCTTGTGTACATAATAAGGAATGATGAGCACAGAGTTTGTGATTCAGGAAACAGCAATACATGTCATGGCCAGCTACAAAACAAGGTGTAGCAGTAGAATATGCTCCTTTGGCTTTTCCTGGTTAGTGGTCACCACAGCGGAACTCCAGTCCACTAATGACTGGCAGTGAATTTTTATGGTGTTGAGTTCCCAGCCCAGCACCCAACCTTCAAAGAAGACACACCCACACACATACACACCTCCCTGGATGTCTTTTCAAGTTCACTCGACCATGGGGAGGACATACAGACTCCACACAGAAGGTGCTCCAGCCAGAGAATCGAACCAGAGAACCTCTTGCTATGAGGCAACAACGCTAACCGCTGCACCACCACGGCCTTATGCTACTGATCATATAATGAGTTGTACTGTATGATAATGAAGCAAAAAAAAAATTGCAGAGTGATTCAAAAATATTTAAATCACACAAAAGCACAATGTACTCACTTTAGTTTTGAATTCCAACATATACTGGAATACAGCTATATGAAAACTTTAAAAATGTTTGGGGTTACTGCAGCCATTGTAAACCTGCACATCTGCAAGTGGCTGTGATAGAAGGTACTGTTGCTGCTGTCAGACAACACCTATGAAGAAATAGGGATCTTGCACCACGTTTGACCTACTATGGGCTACATGAAATAGAAACAGTGGACTGCTACAGGGTGGACAAGGATACCATACAGGAAATAGTATACACCTGCCAGGCCAGTCTAAGTCCCCCTAGGAATCATCAATAACCCATTCAGATGGAAAATAAGGTGTGTAGCTTTATATATTTTAGCTACAGGGACCTTTTAGTGACCTACAGGGGACACAGTATGAGTTTCTTAAGTGTCAGCCTCAAGATTACTCAGCTCCTCAATGCAATGCTTCAACACATGTGGGACCATATCTGGTTTCAAGTATTCTAGAGGATAGAGCCTGCACCATAGCAAGTTTCTTTGTCATAGCCCATTTCCCTGAATTATTGGGGTCATAGATTGCTCCCCCATTGAAATAAATGTCCCATGTCGCAATCTGGGAAGGACATATATGTACAGAAAATGGTGCCACTCCATCATCTGTCAGGTGGTATGAACGCACAAGGTATGATTTATAATGTGCATGCAACCTATCCAGGCAGTTTTCACAACTCACACATATGACACAACTGTGACCTGTACCAAAGATTTGCAAGGGCAAATTCCCACAAGGATATCTAGTTAGTAATGCTGGATGTACCATAGAAGCTTAGCTCATGATACAAAACCCATACAACGCCAGTGAGAGCAAGGTTACAGCAATGCACATGCACAGACTAGAAGTATCACAGAATATAGATTTGGGCTGCTCATGTCATGGATTCACTCTCTGGATATGTATGGTGGTGCCCTGCAATTTGACCCTGCCATATCTGCATTACTTCTGGCTCTATGTACCATCTTACGTGATATTTTACTTGGAAAAAAGTTGCAGCAGGGTGCTTCAGTAAAGTGGCCACAGTTCCCAGCACCACAGACAGTGGCAGCTGACACAAATGAGGGATCAAATGATGAGCCAGCAGCAGAGGATCATCATTGCAGAAGTAGGTGGCACAATATGCCAAGCAGTTGATTAACATAGAAGCTCAGCAGATGCAAACAGCAACACTGATGCATGTGAACAAACAAACAAACTAACAAACAAAAACAAACAAACCAGAACTAGTTTTCCTATGTGCTTCCTGGCTACCTTAGGCATTAGACATAGGCAGCCCCATGCTAGGGCATTCTCAGGACCAGTAGCAAAAGTATGTGATCAACCTGTGATAAAGAAATAGTATAATACATAAACAGAAGGTAGTAGGAAGTAAAAATAACTAAAAAGGATAGTAGAATACTAACTGATATATCTAGCACACACACATAATAATAATGATGCTTTCAGAAAAAACAGACTATTGCTTACCTGTACATTTTTTGCTCACCCTGAACATCAGGTATAATCAGTCCATGTCAAACACTTCTACAGTGAGTACGCAAGGTGTCTATACATCTATGAGTAAAGAACATAAGCAGAAATTAAGACACAAATAACAATAGCAGTTGTACAGTATAAAGAAGCACATTTGAAAAACCCATGCATTGCCTGGCCAATATGTGCATCAGACATAAGCATTCCAAATAAGACACCCCTACAGAAGGCAGGGCACTCTCAGCATCAGCTGCTGAAGTGGGTGAGCAAGCTATGGTACACAATTGCTGCTACTATTAATACAGATACTAGTACTACTGCAGCTACTACAACTGCTACTGCTACTACGGCTGCTAGTACTACTGCAATTATTGCTAGCGCTGCTTCTATTACTACTACTGCTACTGGTCCTACTACTACTATTATTACTAGTATTACTACTACTGCTTCTACTGTAAATACTACTATTACTACTACTACTGCTGCTAGTAATACCAAAGGACAGCAGACTAAACAAAAATTAAAAATGATTACGTATTCAAATGAGAAACAGACTTTTGACTAACCATGCAACAGATTATGCAAACAACAGGAGAGTCATCACCATTTGCACAATGTGTATCTGTATGTTGTGGAGTGGGTTACAGGAGGGTATGTCTTCCACAAAAACACTGTGTGTGAGTGTGAGAGATGAGTTAATAGCAAATATGAACAGTCAGGGCCATTACTTCTATATGTGGTTAAGTCCTTTTTGAAGTGTGTGTGTGTGTGTGTGTGTGTGTGTGTGTGTGTGTGTGTGCGCGCACGTGCACATGTGTATTTGTGTCTCTGTGTGTCTGCGATTGTGAAGTGTTACAGGTATGGTTAACATAAGCATTGCATGGATATGTAGGGACAGAGCCACATGATTTGTGCTGACACTAGGCCCTGGCTTCCTGGACAGGTGTGAGCTGTGCATCGTGGAGGATCAAATTTGTTGTAGATGTCCCTGATGACATAAACTACCTCTGTCAGGAGTTGCACTGTTATTTCTATGACCATGGCTGGAAGTCAGAGAGCTACCCGTATGTAAATGATGTTTTCTGGATAAACTGTTATCACAACAATGTCCAGTGACACTACTAAGTGGATGGCCATGACTGGGTGTGGACATATCCACCACTGATGTAACAGTGGAAGTGCTGTCAGTGCAGCAGTGGGATCAGACACATGACTGGCTATGCTGATTGGCATCTGACAATGTCCCAGTAAACCAGCCTTGTGGATATTGCCCTATCCCCCAGCAGACAATTCAGAGCATATTTGGCATTGTCCAATTTATCTTTTATCCTGTTTAAGGAGTCACTAACACAGTTCATGAATCTCATATGTCAGAATGCACAGCATTCAGTAGCCTTACAACCTCTTTGGAAGCCCTGGTGGAACTTGTCTGTACCTCCATGGCAGCCTTGCACATAGACTGGGTGACAGCTACTGACACATCAACATCAGAGGGAGGGTGATAAGCATACCTTCTCTGAGCACTTCTACCAACACCTCTATGTGGTATCTCCAGCTCACAATGACCGTGGGTGGATTCTACCATGTCCACAACTGGGGTTACCACACTTCCCTAACCAACCATATCCCCATCAACCCGTCCACTCTCAAGGACATTAGCATAATGAGTTAAGGTGTTTACCTTATTAACACAAGGTGCAAGGTTTGATTCTCATATGGAGTAATTGTCTAGGCATAAAATGGCCCACAAAAGCAGTTAGCCTAGTACTAATCTATGAACCTGTGAACCTATGGTTCTGTGTCATGGGTATGTGTAGGTATACTGGTTGCATACATACTGTGAGGAAGGATTGCAGGAGCCACACTCCCTATGTCTGACATACTCCTTGCAGCCCCAGATTGTGCCTGTTTATCACTACTGCCATCATCAGAGGATAATGTTCCTCCAACATCAGGTGGCAGGAGGTCCTCATCACTGATACCAGACAATACTTCATGTGTGAATATACCAAAAAAAAAAAAAAAAACAGGAGAAGTAAAAAATAATATAATATCTAGGATTAAATAACTCACCCAAGCATGCATATGTTATAATCTCAGTAATACACATAAGTAATATATGCAAGTATGCCCATACCATGTACAGGGGGTCATGGTACCTCAATGCCAACAGATATAGACCTAAAAACAATAGTAGATAGAAGTAGTATAAGCATACAAGTGACTATCCTTTGCAAAGATGGACATAATAAATACACGAATGGCATACCTGGGGCATCAATAGTGGAAATCCTCTGGTTCCACTCAATTTCTGCCCCAACATTTAGCACCATGTTGTGAAACTCTTCTGAGGTGTCTGGATCCCTAATAATTGACAGGATCTTCTGTGTCTCAATGAGTGGTAGTTTGGTAAACAGCCCACCTGCAGTACGTCTCCATTCCCATGCCACAGCCTATGTGCTGACAGTGGGGGTTTTAATAATTTCACTAAGTAGGGGTTTTAATTATGTCACAATCCCTACATCTGGCCATGTTGTGTAACAACAGTGGCCACCAACAGTGACATCCTCAATCACCTGAAACCAGACATGATAATGGAAGGGCTTCTTGGAGGCACATAAATCAAGGAATCTTCCAGCATGAAGTCAACGGGCCTGGATTGTGACCTCATTCTTAGCATCTGAAAATGGAAGCTTCAGTGAGAATGACCCATATTTGTTTGGATTTGGGAGCCACATCCCTGTTGTGCTAGAAGAAACAATGAATAGTACACCACAATTTAACACACATGTTAGTACAGACATTTATACTTATAGAACAAAATATATCAGTATGCAGTCAGTGAGTATAATCGTAGAAATAGTTGTAAAGAACACTGCAAGTTCCCAAACATTACATTAAGCATATGTGTAAAGTATGCTATTACAGCCGGTGCTATAATATCCGCTATGCATTCCTACCACCAAAATATAAACCACAGAAGCAACAAATAGCAGAAGATGCAAGAATGTACACATCACAGGCACAGAAAACTTTAAAGGAGAGAAACAATACAGGGAATGTAAGAAAAGCCTACACAAATCACTCAGTGACAGTCTAAAATTTGTCATGTCACAATAATATTAAAGAAGTCTGTGCACATGAATGTGTTTTGCCATTTTCCTGTACTTGAACCAAATTTACTGAAGCACTGCAGTTATAGAACTTTTATGGAAATATTTATCAACATGAGTAGGCATATGGAATAATACATGCCTTGAAATAGTTCAAGTACTATCCTTATGCATTCGTACAGTGAAAATGTTGACAGTATGTTGTTCTGCAGCACTTGGGGAAACATTGCAATTTCCCCTAGCAGGATTGAAGGTCCATAGCCCATGTTGTGCTTATAAGATGTAGATAAACCCCTCTAGACACTTGGAATATATTAATTAGCTCTCCCCTCATTATCCTTTCTGAATTACTCAATTTGCACAATGTGTTGAGGAGATAAACATGGTGCTAGTTCTAACATGATGACTTGCACATGCCTGAGCAATACAGGAAAGGGGATTAAAGCTTTTGACTAGCTAATGCCTTGCAAGTGTGTTTCATTACCAATACTGGTCCATCAAAGATGTGTTAGGGATCCATGCTAATGAGAATTACACTATGAGATGGAGTGCTAGACAAGTAACTCTTACAAATAAGTTTAAGTTATTTTCACACTGAACATGGGCTGAACCTATCATGCAAATATTGTCCACATATTCTAAAATTTTTGTGACATGGGAAGAAGATGGCTAACAAAGTGGTTGAAAGCTAAAGGATATATAAAATGCAAAAATAATTGTTTATATTTATGCAAAACATTAATACCTTCCTAGAACAAAGGTAGTAAAATGAAGTAATGGACCACAATTGCTATCAGTAGCTCTGCCTTGCAGAGAGTTATTTCTGCCGTCACATCCATTATCATCTGCATATCTTCAGTAATCCCAGTCACGCAATTGTACGGCATAAGGAAAAATAATGGCAGTCTGACACAATGGCCATAGTGTAACATAGCTACACATGTCAGAAGTAGAATGCACAGCACATGTGCTTGACTTACTGCTTTTTATTTAACTGGTTAAGTAATGCAAGGTATTTCTGATGATGCTGTTCCATTGTAATGCCATAGGAGCAGTGCTCAAATCTTGTGAAGGTGTTGTCTAACTGAAAGTAAGGGTCACTACTGCATACATTTTAATTTTAGAAAGTCTCAAAGTTGAGAAATCATTACAGTGACTTTTATCAATTATTTCTTTAATTATTTTTTGCCCCATTCATTCTGCGTCATTTGGCATTGCACATCAGTAATGGTCATCGATGACCTTTAGGAAATGATAACTCCCATGCTCTGGTAAAAACTCAAAAATTTACTCCACAGGTGCAAAGACTTAGCCATCAATCGCATAAATGATACTGGTATCTGTGGCACCCACTTACCATAGTGGACATCACAGAATGCATGATTTGTAATTTCCTGAATGGTTTCATGTTTTAATGATGTTTGTACTGAATAACATACATACTAAAAGATTCAACCTTGCGTTTTCGTCTTTTTTACATAGACTTCATCAGATGATCAGAATAGTCAAGGAAATCCAATATTTATATTAAACCAATTAAATAAATAACCTATAGGGAGTTAATTACCACTTTAAAAAAAACAATGATTCCACAGCTCTAATTTTATTTGATCCTTTAAAATGTTAACCATTAAAACTCCTTACTTGTTGCCACTTAACCAACTATAAAAATAACATTAATTTAATAAATCCATTTAAAATTGTCTGTTTCAAATAAGAAATAGTTAATATATCCAAAAACCCATTAAATAACATTTGAAATTAATTTTAAAGTGCTTATAATGTGTTTGTGAAATACAGAGAATCCTTGTGACAGTGGATTACTTATGCCATCTGGTGGCTATTGTTAATATTACACTTCATGTTCCTTCAAAGCTTGGCAGACCTTAGTTTTAATAATGGTAAAATAGAACTGTAATCATTCAAACCAGGGGGGGCTACCTGCTTCCAGGGTTACCTGCCACCATAACTATCTAAATTCTATTTTATCTTCCCAGGCCCCCCCCCCAATATCATTTTTAATTTGTTCTAATACCATAAACCCAAATTGTGAGTCAGAACATGCCTTAGTGTGTTTAAAAAGGGCATTAGTTTCCTTTCCCACTGAAATTTCATAAGTATGTTCATAGATCCTTCTTTTTAACATCCCCTCCATCTTTCCAACATAGAAGGTCCCACATACTTTACAAATAGCCAGATAAGTTATTCCCTTGGTTTATAATGGTCAGAACTATTAATCAATTTATTTCTACTTTCCAGGTAGTACTTCTCTGCATTCAAAAGGTATGTACATTGATTCCAGCTGTTGCAGGTGTCTAGTGAGGTACATGCCAAATGGGGCATTATACTCTATGATTGGTCAAATGAAGGAAGAGTAGAGAGAAATGATGACCTCTTTCTTCTTGGATGCAAAATCCTTGGTAATGAGATGTGCCACATAGAAAGACTTTCTGACCACAGTGGCAATGTCGTGGTCGAAGTAAAGGTTGCTGTCAACCTGTGTCCCCAGATCTCTTATAACACCTTCAGTGTTCAATGTGCTCCCATCAATGTGGTAATTAGTGGGAACTGAGTTTTTCCCAAAGGGGATGACGCATTTTTTGGCATTAAGCTTAAGGCCATGGTTTCGACACCAGTAATTGGTCTCAGTGATGCCTTTCTGTAGGATGTCTGCATCACTTGGGGAGTTAATGATGGCACCCAGCTTGCAGTCGTCTTCAAATTTGGTAGGCCAGAGTCCATCCATGTTGGCCTGGACGTCTGAGATGTAGATGCCAAACAGGAGAGGACCCAGGACCAATCCCTGTGGGACTACACTTGTGACTGGTCAGCAGTCTGACTTGGAGTCTGTTACGTTCACACCATGTATTCTGTTAGTCAATTTGCAACCCACCTAATGATATAGGGGTTGATGCCTAGTTTGGTGAGTTTATCAATAATTCCTGAGTGAAGAATGGTATCAAAAGCCTTGGCCAGATCGAGGTAGGCTGTATGGACTGTCTTACCTTCATTCACTGCTCTGGTGACTGACTCAAAGTAGTCAATCACATTGAGCAGTCATGATCTACCTTTCACAAAATGAAATTGCATTGGATCTAGAGTATGGAGATTCCCTATATCCTTATTAATTAGGTCCATGATGATACGCTCCATAGCCTTACATATCAGACTCATCAGGCTAATGGCGCGATAATGTCCAGTGTTTGTAGTCGCTCCTCCTTTATGGAGAGGGATAACTGCAGCAGTGCACCATTCAATAGGGACAAAGCCTGAGGTGAGGCTGTGAGTGAACAGAGCACACACAGATGTGGTGCCAATTCCCTTTGTAATTCATGTAGAACACAGCCAGGGATATTGTTGGATCCCATGGAAGCTGTATTCTTGGCCTTAGACAATGCAGCTTTAACCTGTGCTGGAGTAATGCAGGATGCCTGGCATTCTTCTGGTATTGAAACTGGCCCTTTGGGGGGGGGGGGTAAAGTTGGTACTGAATTTGTCGGCCAGTATTTTGGCAATATCTGTTGGCTTAGTATAGGAGGTACCATTGTGCAGTAACTCAGAGCAAATGTGGGTATTTCCATGGAGATTCTTGATATAACTAAAGAAGGCTTTGTGATTGTTTTTAGTGTCTGCCACAATTCTGCCTTTGGAGGTTTTGGTGAGGGATCACAACTTTTTTGGTGAGGCTAATAAGGGAATTTTCCAGTCTTGGGAATTCACCTTTTTCTGCAACAGTTTCTTCTTCCTGTTGTAGAGTTTATTAATGGTAGGGGACCACCAGACTGGCTTCTTTTTTTTGGAGGAGAGCATCTTGGTTCTGTTGGGTATGGCTAGTTCCATGCATTTATGTACGTTTTCGTACAGTGCATTGGTGCATGCTTTGACAGTCATGCATCTATTTTCCATTGGCATGGTTGCCATAAAGTTAGCCACCTCTATTTTTAGGAGTCCAAGGTTAGCTTTGGAGAAGTTTTTCATGGTGGATACATTTGCTGGGGTGTGGGTGAAATGTGGAGTTCCATGGTGATTAGTTTGTGGTCGGATCTAACCAGGGAGGAATTGACTATTGGTGTAGAGCAATGGTTGCCCATTTTAGTAATAACCAGGTCAGTGATGTTGCTTCCTCTAGTGGGGGTAAGAATGAGCTGGTCCAGGGTACTGGAATTGATGAATTCCAGGAAGTGCTGGGCCAGTGCATTGGTGCTTGAGTAGTTTTCCGAGTTGATGGAGGGGTAGTTGAAGTCCAAATGCTGGACCCATCACAGTTCAGCTTTGTTTGCCTATTAAATTGGGTGGACTTTTTTGAGAGGGTCACCAAAGCACTGGATGAAGGTAAGACTGTTCACACAGCTTACCTCAACCTTGTCGAGGCTTTTGATACAATACCCCATTTAGGCATTACAGACAAGCTCACTAATTTAGGTATAAAACCTTTTAACACCAGTTGGATAGCCAACTGGCTCACTGATAGGACCTAGGAGGTCAAAATAGGTGAGGCCACCTCCGCCAAGGGTCCAGTCACTAGTGAAGTCCCGCAGGGCTCTGTACTGGACCTCCTCCTTTTTGGCATCTATTTCTCTGAAATGGAAGAAAATGCTGAAGGTTTATGGCTGACTAAGTTTACAGATGATTGCAAGCTGGGGGTTATCATGGACTCCCCTGCAGACACTACCAGTCTTCAAGATGGTCTATCTCTTACTACCAAATGTTGTCAAAGCCATGGTCTTAAACTCAATGCTAAGAAATGAATAATTGTACCCTGTAGGAATTCAACCATCTTGGCTAATTACTATGTTGACAATACACCCCTAAGAGGTGACCAAGTTGTCAGGGTTCTGGATACTCACATAGATAGTAATCTTACCTTCAACCATCATCTGGCCACAGTGGTATGGAAATCCTTTTATGTTCTTTAACTTATAAGTAAGGGCATGGCATCTAGGTCCAAAGAGATCATTACCCTACTGTACTCTGCCCTTAACAGACCAGTCATAGAGTACAATGTTCCCTTTTGTATGTACCTGGCCAGGGATATCCAACAACTACAGCACCCTCCGAGGTTCCTTACAAAAACAATACAAGGTGTAACCAAACTACCTTTTGCAGAGCATCTTGAAGCCCTTTCCCTCTACCCATTCTCCTATAGATTGCTGAGGGGTGATCTATGCCTGGCTTACAGTGCAGCCACAAACCATACACTAATGAATCTCCTACATATTTGTAAGTCAAGGAGTACTAGAAATACAAGGTTTAGGTATCTGAATTTTGTGTGTGACTTAAACAGAACATGCTGGAGAGACAGATATGTGTCCCAGGGGCTGCCCCTCCCCTCCTATGGAATAGGCTTCCCAGTCATGTGAAACAGAGTTAGTGTATTACCCAGTTTAAATGTAACCTTGACCAGTGGATGCGGAATAGGAAATTTACACCAGGCTTGGCACCCACGCCCATTACAGACAGAGGTAGCTTATAAATGCCTGGCCCTCAATGTCCTATTTGAATACAGGACATCATTATTCTTTCAGGATAACTTGGCTAGGCTTAGGAAGACCCCTCTGGGTCATTAGCCTAGTAACAGTCTATGAATGTATGAATCTATAGCAGTACAATAGGCGCAGGGTTTGAATCCCCTTAATGGGTATTACACATGTATAACATAAGTGGTATAATACATGTGATCATTTTGTTTTATAATTTTAATGTACCATACGATGCCTTCACACATGCATGCAATTATTCAAAATTGTAACAGTGAAATATTTTTCTCTGTTGATTGTGGGTGATAACCCTGATAATGTTACCTATGTTTCTCGTGGGGTGGTCATCATAATATTTATGATAAAACTTCTGTGTGTTTGCTGTGGAATAAATGGAACATGTGCAGCCAAATGAAAAAAACAAAGCTAGAAAGGTACAAAGATAGTTGTATACGAACAGCACAGGAAAACATCTTGCAAAACATGTATGCACATTGCTTCAGTAGAATATCTGTATAATGGTCAAGTGCAAATCATCCTTGAATATGCCTGGGAGGTATCACATTCCCCCCAATGTGCTCTGTATGGCCCTTTCTTCAATATTTGCTCTCCCATTAAATCATGATATCTGATAAAGCACAATCACATCTCACACATGGACATCAACTAAAAATGCGCTTTGTATGTTCATTCTTGTGTCACAGTAGGCATTGTGTACACTGTCATTGATCAATGATGACTGCAGGGGAATGTCACTTGTTCTATTGAAGGAACTCAAAAAATAGTCAGCAAAAAGAAACCAAACCACACTCCGAGTCTCCAGAGAAACAATGAAACGTGAAGAAACCAAACACTGGAAGACTCACCACAGCACAAAATCCTGTAACAATCCTATAAGGATACGAAAGTCCAACTTGTAAAATTCAGAGTCTTTTATTGAAAGTACAGCACACAAGGAGATAAGCGCTTTCGCGTGTAGTAACACACGCTTCTTCAGATCTGTTTTAACAATGAAACAGTGAGTTTAAATACCCTAAGAAAGCTCAATCAGTATTTTAATGCAAATTAATTAAGCAAATTAATTAAGCAATTAAGCAATTAAATGCTGAACAGGAGCTCTGTCTTTAAAGACACCATACATATTTTGATGTTGTTAATGAAATCCTAATTATTGGTAACACAACCACAAAACCTATAAATAAATATACATATGCTGTACCAACCTACAACATATATGACCTACAAGCAACGGACATAACATATATATTTTTAAAAGGTGAATGATAAAATGCATAATTTATATAAAACCATGATAAAATCAACAAATACTAAACACAACACTATCATACACATGATGAAATGTATAGGCATAAAAATCATGGCTACAAAAACAAATAAGAACCTTCTAATCCACTAAAGGTGAACAGTGAATAAAGTAGGTGCTACCTGCTCTTAAGCACTGATCTAAGGGATTCATATTGGTTAATGCCCGGTGGTAAATGGGCCCTTAACTTAAAAATCCACTGTAGTTCAATGGTCTCCAATAAGTTCATATGGTCACCCCCTCTGTTGCTGTGTTTAACTATTTGTAGGACTCTAAAAGTGAACATGTGTGTAGTATATTCCATGACATGTTTTGCTAACGCATTCTGTTCTTTATGTTGTCTAATGTCATAGACATGGTTGTAAATTCTTTGTTTCAATTTTCTCTTGGTGAGTCCTACATAGAACGCCGGGCATGTATTGCAGTTTGCCAAGTATATGACGCTCTCAGTATCACAGCAAGCATAAAATCTAGGAATGAACGTGAAGTTCAAATAGGGGTGCACAAAGACCTGATCTGTAGTTACATACCTACACATATTACATTTCCCACATGTGTAGGTGCCAGCCTTACCTACATTTTTCATTAATGTTCCTACATTAATATCTATTCTTGGATTATTGCATAACAATCTTTTAAGATTTTTGTGATTCCTATACGCAAAGTTAGGTTGATCACCTACTAACCTCCTGGTTTGGTCATCTACAGTCAGCAATTTCCAATTGCTGCATATAATATTTTTCAGTGACTTATTGTCATTGGTATATGTAATGGTGATCCTAATAACATCTGTGTTATCTTTCAAGTTCATCTTTGATGCTTGACTGAAAATTTTATTAGACATAACAGGTCTTGCCTCATTCAAAACTTCAGACCTAATTCTCTTCACCATGTTGGAATCATATCCTCTTTGAACAAATAAATCTTGCATTAAATTAGCTTCCAAATACCTTGATGTTTCATTCTTACACAACCTAACTATCCTAGTAAATTGACTCCTGACTATACCAGGGAACGTATGTCTGGGGTGCATGCTGTTAAAGGATAGAAGCGTGTTTTTCCAACATGCTTTCCTGTATAAAGTTGAAACCAGCCTGCCTTCCTGTATGGACAAAGTTACGTCCAAAAAATTAATTTCAGTGGGGGATATTTCTGAGGTGAATCTGAGAAAATCACTGGTGCTTTCTAAATAAACAAGAAATGTTACTAATTCATGTCTTGATCCATCCCATACTAGCAGTATGTCATCTACAAACCTTCTGTAGATGACAACCTTTTGGAACAACTCATGACTGAACAGAGATTGTTTCTCCCAGTGATACATCACCAGGTTGGCATACGTGTTGGCACACGAGGTGCCCATTGCCACTCCCCATTTTTGATGGTAAATGTTATTTCCAAATGAAAAAACGTTATATGATAGGACTAGTTCTAACAACTGACATATCAAAATATGTCTATCATTACTAAAAGCAGTGTTGGTAATCAGAAGTTCTCTGATGGCTTGTGTTCCTGCATCATTAGGAATACAAGTAAAAAGATTTTACACATCAAGCGTAATCAAAAGATTCTTGCCTGTCACAAGGGCTGTGTCCATGCTTTCTATAGCCTCTAAAAGCTGGTATGTGTCCTTCAAAATAGTTGGTATTTGATTCACCAAAGGTCGAAGGGTCTTCTCTAAATAAAAGGAGATGTTGTCTGTAGCCCAACCATCCCCAGAAACAATGGGTCGCAAAGGTGGAGGATATATATTTTTGTGCATCTTGGGGAGGCCCTTTATTATCGGTATTTGTACACTCTCTTTATGAAAAAAGTTGAATAAATCTGTATCAAGTTGTCGACACATAAGCATGTCATATACGCAATCATCTATCACTTTATGGAACTCATGCAAAATGTCAAGAGAAATCAGTCTGTATGTTTTATCATCAGAAAGCATATCTAACATATAGGAAGCATAATCTTCAGTATCAAACAATACAAACCCCCCTCCCTTATCAGCCGGTCTAATGGTTATTGAATCATTCTCTATTAAAGATTTCAGTGCCAGACTTTCACCTTTACTCATATTATAGTATGTGCATTTCTTTTTGCTACCATAAAAATAACCATAAAGATCATGTTCACATACTCTAACAAAACATTCTAAATGAGGTGGAATGGGGGGAGAAAAAAACACTTTTAGCTTTGAACAATGAAACGGCATATTGCTTACTGGTATCAGCACCATCTTTGTTGCCAAACCTCAATTTAAGAGCCACATTTCTTGCAAAGAGTCTAATGTCCACACATACTGTGTGTAAATCACTTCCTTGGGAAGGAATAAAAGTGAGTCCTTTGTTTAACAGAGATACATCTGAATGAGACAATACTGACCTTGACAAATTAAAAAACAAACAGTCTATTATCTGCGACGCTGCCTGTGTTGTGTTCCTTCTTCTGAGTCTTTTCTCTTTCGTTTGTCCCAACTGTTTACTCGCCCTCCTCTTTCTCCGAATTTCTTGATGGGGTAGGGTAAAAAACAGCTCTGCTCATTGTCCCCTTTTGAAGGCAAAACTTTGGGTATGGCTCCAGTCCGTGCAGAGACACCTAAGTTCTTGTATGCTTCCTGGTTAGGGAGCGGAGTGAGAAACGCGTTCTCACTACCAGTAGTTGAAATATCCTCAGGTGGTGTAGCAAAAACAGCATCAGAGCTTGCATTGGAAGCAAGGCTCTCAGGCTGGACACTAGATGATGTCGCGTGTGCAGTTTCAGTGATAATTACTTCCGTTGACGTAGAAAGGGAATCCCTTCCATTATTGGGTGCCGAAGGTGTAAATCTCGGCCAAATGAAGACGTTCCCTGCAGAAAAATCATGGAAGTCCCTCTGTAGAACTCAAAAAATAATTACATATGCGCTAAGACTTTGCCATTGGCCATACAAATAAGCTTGGCTTTGCCATATGTCAGTTAGCACTGAAGATATGATAACTAGTAATGGAATGAGAAAATATTCCACTTAAAATACCTGTAACTCAAATTATTACTCCAATAAAGGAATAGTACTTAGTGCAACAATTACAGGGTTGTCAAGTGTAGGACTTCAAGTAATGTATGCATTTGTAGTCCTCACATTACACGCTTGCAGTGTCAATACTTCTCTGACATTACTAGCGAGAGTTTAGAAGTTTATGTTCCATTTTATCATGGGTTTGATTCCAAGGTGCTATCACTAACACATTTTTATTTAATTATTTTTTGTGACACAAATGCAGTCTGCAATACTGAAACAAAATGTACATAAGGACAACACAGAGTAATGACAATATCATGCAGGTGATTATATATTTGTGTCTCAGAGTCTTAGTGCTATGAATGCTAGGTACCACCCCTAGGTGCATGCCTAGAGGTGGAACAATGTAATTTTGCAATGTAACTAAATTATCAACAGTAGCGAGCATGACCTGAGGTCACTGTAGAGCATGTCCATATAGCACACATGGCCAACAATGTTTCTCACCTAATGTTGACACTGGAAACATAGTGTATACATTAATTGTATCCCATTTCTGTGTCTTCTCTTGCATAAGTGTGGTTGTCTGGGGTGTCTGTCATTATGCACTGACTCGGACATGGAATAAATCCTTTGGGTGCCTCTTCCTTGTCATTTTTCCTGGGATCTTTGAAGAGGATTCATGATAGGTGATGCTGAGGATAATGCTCCATTTAGAGCACAGAGGTGGTGTGAGGAAGAGTCTAAGATTTTTGTAGCACTCCTTGTCAGTCATTACAGCTGGAAGCTTTTGTAGGGTGGTTATATTGGGTGTCAGCACAAGGCTGAGGCTTATAATAATTTAGTAAAGGCTGTCATCCATGCTGCTTGCATCCTAAGCAAGAGTGAACAGTGTTGTCATCTTTACAGTAACATAAAAAAGTAAAAACAAGACCTGCTAAGCAGATGGCAGAATCATTAGAGGTGCCACAAACTACCTCAGTTGGATAAGTACATGGCTTCATAAGAATTCAATACACTAATGAAAACACAAATAACGTCTTAATTACTGTTCTTTATGGACAGCTTCTGCAGAGATTGAAGGAAATTATGACACATATCATGGGAGACTGTTACTCCTCAAAGAGGAATGGGTTAAGTATGCTTACAGGTATGACTGATTGCCATTTCAAAATAATAATGATTATATCAATAGGTTGTCAATAATATGGACATCAGGCCATAAGTGGTTGTCAGACAGCTACATGAGCATACATATTCTATATTTGTAAGCTCTACAGATCAGTATGACTAGCTTGCACAACTTTGCAGTAGTCGCTGGTTAGGTAAAGACAGAGGGCCGGATTCATGAAGGCTTGTACGGAGTCTGATGTCTGACGAGCGATCCAGGAACAGCCTGTAGGGGCATGTAAGAGAGCTCCTAAAATGGCTCTTACATGGACAGGGCTGGGATATGCAAATTACCTCAACTGCAGGCAAAAGGCATGCAAATGAGGTAGATTTGCGATTCAGGAAATCCGAACTTGTCCGAGTAAGAGCAGTGTTATTTGCAGAAATGTACTCAGTTGACAACTGAGTACCGTTTTGCAAATAGCAAAACGGAGCCATGACAGCTTCAAATACAGGTTGCATCCAGTGCAGGAAGCATGCCAATGGCCAAATATATGGCCATTGGAAATGTTTCCTGATGCAATATGAAAATAAAAATAATTTTTTTTTCGCCGATTTTCGATGTTTAAGCATAGCGCAGCACTGCACAAATGGGCTGCGCTCTAAAACCCAGAATACTAAAAATTAAAACCCACAAATGTGGATTTTATTGAAATTGTTAATGTAAAATGCAAGGGAATGGCAGGCTGAAGACAACATGGCCCCCGAGTAGAGGTTGCTAAGGGGGGAAGCTCAGTCTAAGAGATGTAACCAAGCATCAGTAGGCAATCCTATGTAAATGAGTGTTAGGATAGTGAATCGCAAGTTTACATAGCAAATGAGCACAGTCAGTAGAGTGTAGGAGTAGGATATGGGGAGTAACAGAGTAGAAGATAGGTGACATCACGAGGGGGGTATGTATGAAAGAAGTGAAGCTCATTGGAGCAGAGTGGCATGTGTCAGCTGTCATTTATACATCATGGAAAGAGGTGTGTCAACAGGTAGGCTAGGGAAAGCCAAGAAATGGAAGGTGTATGCCATGGATAACACCAAAGTTTCTTGCTGAACGGGTATGTGTGCGTTGCGTGCGTGTAAACCCGAGTAAGACAGAGTGCGCGCGTGTAACCATGAGTGTGCGTGTTTAAGCCAGAGTAAGCATGTATAAAACTGTTTAAAGAGTTGTAAGCGCATTTGCGCTGGTGTGCGTGCGTGTTAACCTGAATAAGCAAGTTTTAGTCTGTGTAAGCATGTGTGCACCCGTGTTAACTGCTGTGCACGTGTTTGCACTTGTGTGCGCGGCACTTCCCCCCTGAGGAAACCGAAAGGAAAAAGGAAGCACAACAAATTGTAGGAAGCTACCAGGGAGTACTAGCAGAGCTAGCAGGTGAAAACAATCAGAATCAGGCAATTACACAGGCAGTGCACTAGCCCAGACCAGCCTAGCACTTAAAACTCTGCAAACAACAGTCCAGTATGTTTCTCACAACAGACACTGCAGTAAAAAAATAGAAGTGAAAACTGAAAAAGCTTTACCGAGACAAAGAAATGTTAGGGGCTGCCATTGCTGTTATAAGGCAACATATGCAACATGCTGAGGGTGGTGACAATGGAAATGCTGCTGGACAACCCACAGTAAGGAGACAGAGAAGAGTGTACAGGTACTGGGTAACCTATCAGGGGCTACATGATCTGGAGATAGTGGAGCACTATAGAGTGGACAGACACCTCCTGCAGCAAATTGTTGAGCTGTGCAGGCCACACCTCACACACAGAACCAACAGAGGGGGACCCATCCCAGTGGAAACCAAGGTATGTGTTGGCCTACGAATATTAGCAACAGGTACCTTCCAGAGACTAACTGGTGATATGATGGGGATATCACAGGCATCAGCATCCAGGGTACTACACCAGTTCCTGGATGCCATGTCAGCACATGTCGGTGATCATGTATATTTCCCCAATTTCTGTGAGATATTGGGCAGCAATATGCATCTTTTCCAGCATATAGCAGAATACCCTGAGGTAGTGGGTGCAATAGACTGCACGCACATACGCATCAAAGCACCAGCCGGCGAGCGTGGTAGGTTCTACTTCAACCGCAAGGGCTTCCCCTCCATAAACTGCCAGGTCATGTGTGATGCTCAGGGCATAATACTGAATGTGTGTGCAGGCTGCCCTGGAAGCTACCATGATTCCCATATCTGGCATCTGACACAGCTGTACCAGACATTTGCCAATGGGGACATCCCGCATGGTCACCTAGTGGGGGATGCTGGCTATGCACTGGAGCCGTGGCTGATGACACCTATCAGAAATGCACACACACCTGAGCAGGAAAGCCATAATGAGGCACACGCACAAACACGTAATGTAATAGAGCATGTGTTTGGGCTGCTCAAGTCATGGGTCTGGTGCCTGGACACATCTGGTGGAGCCTTGCAGTGCTCACCAACTACATGTACCCAAATTGTCATGGTATGTGCTATGCTAAATAATATGATCCTGTGAAAACAGCTGCAGCAGAACCAGCATAGGCCTGGGCCAAACAGCCCCCCACCATTGCCAAGGCCATCATAGGCAGAGCATGACTCGGAGGAAGAACAACCTGAGCCTGCCCCAGTAGGCAGAAGGAGGCGTGCTCAGTATGCTTTGGCCTTGGCAAAGAGACAACGCATAGCACATACACTGGCTCAGTAGGAAATCTGGAAATGATACCTCTCTCTGACTCGCACATATAGTAAAAGGGATGCCTAAGTTGAAACTACCTGCTTTCAAAACATGTACAAGGAGTGTGGTATGTGCATCCGACATAGGCAGCCCTGCAGCACCAACTAAGGCATGGTAAACATACGATCACCCATACAGTCGTCAAGATGTCTCCAGTAGGTGGTCAGTGGGTGGCTCTGCCTATGTGAAACTGGGATTACATTTTGGAGTAAGTGGAGCCTCTGGGATAATAATCTGTCCCACCACAATGTCCCATTAACATCTGTGCTGAGGTGTATGTCCCTGGAGTGTGTAGCTCCAAGGCAGTCAGATATCCTGAGGTTCAGCATGTCCAGTAATTCTGGGTTGGGTATATCTGTAAACAACAGGCACACATCATATTCGAGTAGGTGGTAAGCAACTGAGTAGAGCTGGAGTTACTGCATCTGAACTGTGCAGGGCATCTGTGTGAGTCCCTAGATCTGCTTTGTGAGGAACTTCCGTGGCCAGTACAGTTGCTGCAGGTGTCGGGTAAGGTACATTCCAAATGTGGCATTGTAACCAAGCATGGATGTGATGAGTATAGGGGCACAATGACCTCACTCGATCTAGATGTGAAACCATGTGGGATAAGGTGGCCCACATAGAAGGTGTGTCCAACCACTTTGGCAACGTGAATGTCAAAGGCAACAGTACGAGTAAGTCATGTCCCCAAACCCCTAACAACACCTACCGTATGTAATGGAGTACTACCTATGTAGTAATGTGTGGGCATGTTGTTATTCTCAAAGGGGATGACTATGCAACTAATGGCATTTAGCTGTAGGCCATAGCTCAGGCACCAGTCATCCATCTCTGTGAGACCCTTTTTGAGTATGCATGTGGCAGCTGGAAAGTTGATCATGGCACCCAGTTTGCAGTCAAATGCAAACATGTTCAGCCATATTCCCCCTGTGGTAGCCTGTACATCAGACAAATATATACTGAACAAGAGAGGTCCCAGGACCGAGCCGTGTGGGATGCCACGTGTAACTAGTGTATAGTCACACATGGCACCTGCAATTCTGACCATGTGGGTGCTATCCCTGATCCAGGTATCAATCCGTCATGTGAGATATGTGTCCATATCGACGCTGGTGAGCCTATGCATAACGGCCCAGTGGGTTATTGTGATGAAGGGTTTTGCAGGGTTCAGGTAGGCTGTGTGGACAGCCGTTCCTATGTCAATGGACCTGTTAGCCATTTAAAGAATACAAACAGGTTCAAGAGGCAAGATCTGCCCACAACAACGCTGAAATGTGTAGGATACAGTGTCTGTAGGTTCCTGATGTCTATGTGTATGAGTCCCATGACAATACGCTCCATAGCTTTGCAGAAAAGGCTACTTAGGCTTATAGGGCAATATTGTCTGTGGTCCGTTGTGGCACCAACTGTGTGGAGCGGGACCACTCTTGCTGTACGCCATTCCTTGGGTACGTATCCTGTGGTAACTCCGATATTGAACAGTGATGTAATGTGAGGGTTGCGTCTGTCATGATGCTCGTGTAAGATGCATGCTGGGACACCATCTGGTCACATTGATACTGTGATGTACACTTTGGGGAGGGCAGCACTCACCTGTTACTGTGTGTTGTCAGGGAGGTTATACTCTGTTGGGATGGATAGTTGCTCCTTAGGGGGGGATGGGTGGGAGACATCTGCACTGAACCTGTTTGCCAGGATGTTGGCAATGCCAGTGGATTCAGGGTAGGTTTAGTCAGTATGCAGTAACTCACAGCATACCAGTGAGTGTCCACCCAGGTTCCTGACATAACTGAAGAAAGCCGTGTGATAGTCCTACATGTCTGTTGCAATTGTCTGGTAGAAGCGGCCCTTAGAAAAGTTCATGAGTGATCATAGCTGTCTGCTAGTACAGATCACAGATGCCTTTCCAGTCTGGGATTTTGCTCTATCATGTAGTAGCTTCCTCCTGACATTGAACAGCTTATTAATGGCTGGGGTCTACCATACAGGTCCCCTGCCATTGGAGTAGTGAGTCCTGTTGTTATTTGGGATAGCACAATCCACGCAGTCCGCTAGGTGTCCATAGAATGTGTATGTAAAGGATGCAGCAGTGTGAGCCATATGTGGCACTATCTCAGGGTCTCTGAAGGATACCACCTTGCTTCGGTGACGTGAGTCGTTGACTCATGAGAAGTTCACCAAGATTACCCAGGATGGGTGTGTGGAGGGTATATGTATATCCAGTGAGATACATGTATGTTCTGACCTTACCAATGAGGGGTATATCACTGGTGTGGAACATAGGGTCCCCATGTTGGTGATGATCAGGTCCAATATGTATTCCCCCTTGTGGCTGTGCTGACTGGTTGTGCCATAGCATATGAGTCTACAAATTGTAGCGACTGTTGGGTGAGGGTGTCAGGGCTTGAGTAGTATCCCCAGTCAATATTTGTGTATATGAAGACGCACAATATAATGGTGTCTGTGGAGACCTTCATATTCTCCATAGTTCCCACAAAAGCCGAGAGTGGTCTCTGAGTTTGGGAGTGTGTTCTGTAGCAGGCAACAAACTGAAAGGCAGTATTGCACAATGGTAGTTGTATATGTATGGTCTGTGATGCTTTGTGCAGTGCTACTAACCCGGAGGTGTGTGTATCTGTGATGTATATGGATACCCCCCCTAGTTGTGTTGTCTGTTCCAAGTCTTGTTGTCAGACAGCATGGTATGAAACATAACCTGGTAGTGCTGGTGTGCATAAGTGAGCCTGAACCAGGCGTCTCTCAGTGCACAGATATCGCTATCCTCCATACTGAGGAGAGTCCTCAGTGGCCGCAATATGAGGTTAACATGACTGTTGTTGAGCAGCATTACCCTTAGTTTCATTTAACCTGTAATGTCTATGGAGGTGTGTTTGTCTTCTGAGCCCTGCTTAAAAAAGGCACTATGGTGGTAGCAAGAGCCTTAGCCAGCATTCCAAAGTCCAAGGGTGACAGGTGCAAGCTGTCCATAGTGAAGCTACGTGGCATGTTGAGCATGTCACCATAGGCTGACAGACACGGTATCCCCTATGAATTAAACAAATTTGTTAGGCAATTGTTAAATGTGATATATGTGTCCGTATACTGTGACATCATACTTGGTGGGTGTAAGATGCTAGACAAGGTCAGGGTCATACTGGCCTGGGCTACATGATCAGAGTGTTCCTCCATGTATCATGTCATGTGGTCCAGGGAGTAACGTCTGAGGTTATACACACCAGCATGGACAATGATGGTGCCAGTCCTGCACTTGCTTTGGAGTGACCTGACTGCCTGTGTTATGCGGCAGATCCTGGCACCCAACAGACAGCCCAAAGTGACTATTCCCTTGTTAGGGTTGGTGAGTGGTACGTCAGTGTGTCTGACAATAAGTGTCGCCTATTTCAAGTGTATTAGGTGTGTTGTTTAGCCAGAAGGGCAGTGACTGTTTGGCACATTGACATTGTGAACTATGTGATATGTGGGTACTGTAGTGGGGTAGCAGGTGTGTGTATGTCTGCTTTGGAGGTCTCTGCTGCTTAGGTAGAGTACATTTACAGCATCCGAGTATGTCTATGTGTGATAATGTGGTTTGAGTGCTGTTGGTAGAGGATATGTAAGACTTACCTTCACCACCTGATAGACTGTGCCAGTCATGGGTCGAGAGAGTTCAGCACCCTGTGTGTCTATATAGTTGCATCTCACACATATATCTGAGTTTGTTGGGAGGAGGAGAGGGTTGTCTGTGTACATGAGGCAGATGTGGCATTGTGTCAGTATCACAATATCCACCAGCTGGACTTAAGAGTACACACGAAACCGACCCTATGGACATGCCAGGATATTATCATGACATACTCTGTAGCCTGATCACAAAGGATCAGTAGGGTGTTAAGGATGTAAAAGAGTATAATGGGGATCAGTGCTCATGTTCATTGGTGTTTTGTAAAGAGTAGCTGAGAAAGAGTCCAGACTGAATCATGACACCTCCTTCAGCTATGTCATAAATAGCAATGTACACCCATATATGTCCTGAGTCAGGGCCAACTGTACCTGAGTGACAATGCCGACATCATGACAGACAGGCCCATATGTACATACCCATCTCCCACTGACAATAGTTCACATCATCATACCAGGAGATATCACATGTAGAATGGATGAGCAGCTACCCCCACTGCCAAAAGCATGGCAGCAAGTGGAATACATTGATGCCCAATATGTGTCATGCACAAACTACAGAACAAACAGATCATGCACCTGACCAGTCAGCTGGGCCTCACCCCCTACACAGGATGTGTAACCGGTGAATGTGTCACAGCTACATATGGCACTCCCCACAAGTGTTGGTGCACAACACACCATGGGAAGTCAAGTCCAGTATGCCTATGAAGTCTAATCTGCAAGGTTGTGGAGTCCATCATGGTTGCAGTCATAAACAGAGCTACTGGAAGCTGACATACACACAACCCTAGCAACCGTGGTATGTTCATGTGTGGATCATGGTTCCCAAACATGTTAGACTGTTTGCAAGGCAGCCAACCAGGACATACATCAATGAACACATCTACACATGTGTCACATAGACTTTGACTAGCCCTTTATCAACATCCCAGACACATGTAGTATCCACAAATCCAACAAGCTGTGCATAGATATATGTTGACATATGACAGAATGTCAATGTGTCCACAGATAGATCACACAAGGTAAGGATTCTGAGGTCTTTTGCAAGCTGTTGACACCTGCTGACCCACATGGGCCATTCCTGGAATGGCATAAAACAAAGTGTACACACATCACCATGTCCAGCCTGATGATGTCACCATCCTACAAATACAGCCGGAGAAGGGAAACCATTCAGTAAAGCAAATAGCGCACCGTGTTAATGCGTCTCTCTCTAGTATCATAACATAGTTAGGTAGGGGTTAATCTTGCAAACAGTGAGTGTGTGTGTGTGTGTGTGTCTGTGTGTGTGTGTGTGTGTGGGCGGGGGTGTATGTGTGCAGTTTCCTGTGAGAGGTGTCCCCTTTTTGGAGACTGTGAAAAATCACTAAAAGAGGTACATTCCTCTTTGGAACGACTGATGATGTCACCATCCTACAAATATAGCCGGAGAAAGAAAACCAGCCAGTAAAGCAAATAGCGCACCATGCTAATGCGTCTCTCTCTCTAATATCATAACAAACTTAGGTAGGGGTTTGAATCCTACAAACAATGAGTGTGTGTGTGTGTGTGGGGGGTGTGTATGTGTGCAGTTTCCTTTGAGAGGTGTCCCCTTTTTGGAGACTGTGAAAACTCACTAAAAGAGGTACATTCCTCCTTGGAAAGACTGATGATGTCACCATCCTACAAATACAGCCGGAGAAGGGAAACCAGCCAGTAAAGCAAATAGTGTGCAATGGTAATGCGTCTCTCTCTAGTATCATAACATAGTTAGATAGGGGTTTGAATCCTGAACATGCTGACTGTGTGTGTGTCACTGTTGGTCAATGCAGTGTGGGTTTTGCTTTTACTATGGTATGACATAGTATGATTACAACAGTAAGTGCATTGCACACATCAGGTATCATGTCCCCTCAATCAGTACACAGGTGTGAAGCCTGCATACTACATGAATACATTTGTTTCCATTGACAGGTTGTGCCGTTGTTTCTCAGATCATAGGTCACATATGTATGTATGTGACAAGGTCGTCCACTGTCGTGTTCTGTGGCACACACACCCATGACAGTTACTTAAGTGTAGTGTGAGTGAGGGTATATGCCTGGGGTATATGTCAGACATGTTCATACACAACAAAGTCTGCCAAGAATGGACAGTCTTTATAGGTGTATGACTGCCTTGTGGATATGCATTCAGGCCTCTAATGTCTTATGTGATACAATACCTATGTATATGTGGATACCAAGGGACACATGACATAACATGGGTCTGTATATACACAATGGTACCCAACATACATGTTGAGGGCTACCACCTGTGTGGTACTGATGGGATAGTATGTATAGTACATGAGGATGACTATGCCATAGTCGGCTTACTGCTATACAGCATGTATCAGACAACAGGTATCTGTCTGTATGATACCCTTGTGTAGGATATGCGTCCCATCCAGGGAATGCATTGTAGGCCAATCCATGCATTTCCAGATTTGGATGGATACATCCCTAGTGTGTCTGCATGTACCTAAGGGGGCTATATGACAAACAGGTGTGGTCACAGTAATGGGTGGCAGTCATTACCACTGGTTAGTGTTATAGTGTAACACCGGAAGGATCCAGTTGATACAGGGTTCCCTACTACTGTGTGTCATTTTTCAGGACATCATCCAATGATTGCTTATAGTCATGCTGTTGAGGTTGTGTATACTACCAGACCGCAAATCATTGACAGATATTAACTGTATCACCCACAGCATAGTGTCAACCCATGTCATACACATGTCTTCCCATGTTAGTACATAACTGTAGTAGAATGCATACTGGCCATTGAAAGATGCTATGAGATGTTAACAATGTGTAAGACAGGGTATGCCACATGTACCATGTGTCCACTATGCACGTACATCCAGACAGTGCGCACCCACCATGTTCGCAGATGTATACTTGCTAATCTGTACTGCACACATCACACATGTACTGTCCACTCACTAACACATGCTGGCAAAACATTACACTTCAGCCAAGTGGCACATGGGTGGATAATACATACTCAGACCTAACAGTGGTGTAAACAATGCTACATTGACAATCAGAGCTTTGATGCATAATGTCTGCTCAGATAAACCTACAAGGATGTAGTTACACTTCCTTGTTGACAACTTGCTATTATTGCTACACTGCTATAGTGTCACCCTGTGCATCAGCACCATGTTAGCCTGTCCCCCTGTCAATAATGCAGATGACAGGGGGCGGCACAGGTATCATCATATGCACAGGGCGTTTTGTTGTTTGCCAGAATCTGACATTGACCCATCCAATCGACATGTCTGTGTTTGTGTGTGTGTGTGTGTGTGTGTGTGTGTGTGTGTGTGTGTGTGTGTGTGTGAGGGACAACAGTACAGCATGGGCCAATGTTGATGTAATGTGTGTGTGTATGTGTGAGCCCTAGTTGTTTGCTTAATATGTGTGTGTTTGAATGCACACAGCTCCACCATGTGGCTGCCATATATGGTAGTTTGTGGGACAGCCACATACTGTACCTGCTAGGCTGTACAGAACACTGTCTCCAGCCACAGACACAGTACCTGTGCCTGGCAGGGGTGCTACGGACAGTATCGGGTACCACCCTGACTGGGTACTGTCATCAGAGGCAGAGGTATGACGACTGGACCCATGTCCCTGCTGGGATTGGCCAGAGCCACATGCATGTGGTCTAGTGGGATGGTCAATGGACAGGTCAGCCCCAGCATTGCTGAGGCTGGTACTGCCACTATGGGAGCGGCTGTGAACTGTGGGCCGGGCGCAACCACTGCCAGCTGTTGCTGTTGCTGGCATGCGTCCGCGTCGATGTCACAACTGTCCCACATGGTCCTGGCTCAAGGAAGGTGGTGAGGGATGTATTGACAGTATGAATGTATGCATAGATGAGGTTGAATGCTATGTACTGTCGATTGGCGGACCAATGACAGACCCTATCAAATCTCCCTGTGCCAAAATACATGTGTCATCATCCCCACTATTCGTGGCAGTGGCTTCAGGTCGTCTGCTGGTTTCACCAATCCCTAACTCAGCAACTGTGAGGGGAAGACAGGAAACACACTTTATGGTCTGCACATGGACACATGCACACATGCACACATGAACACGTGCACACAGGAACACATGCACACATGCACACATGAACAAATGCAGACATGCACACAGGAACACATGCACACTCCTCACTACAGCAAATACACACACACACAACAGCAATCAAAAACATACTCAATAGTGGTTGAAGGTGGGTGACAGTATCAGAAGGCAAACAGTCACGTGACATGTGTCAGCATGCAAAATATGTGTTGATCAATTCCATGCAGTGTGAGTATAGACAGCCATAGTTAATGACAGAGTACATGGCTGGGGTGCATATGTGTACATGTTCAGTGATTGCCTACACCCTGGAACACAATGTGTACAAGGACATGACATTTCTGTGCAAGTATTATAAGCTCTGCAATGTCCTGTGCACCATCACTCACAGGTATACATACCATGGCTGCATATGTTATCTGTGTGTCACATGGATTTCCATGTCTGAATGCAGTGTCTGTGTCTGTGTCTGTAGCAGATAATTGTGGATACAGGTGTAGTACATGCATGATATGTACACACACAGGATGAGTGGTGCATGTATACATGATGGAATACCAATCCTGGACATGGCCATTGTACAGTGGTTATGGTGAGTGTGGGTCATATTCCAGATATGCCAGTGCCAGCCATGACATTGCATGGTACATGACTGCAACATTCAACATCACACATACCCAATGTGTGTCATGTGACCTATATACCCAATATCATTCCAGGACAAATATGTGTCACTTTTTACAGAATGTGACTGTATGTATATTGTGTATAGTTGCATATGTTTGCACACACACAAAATGCTATGCATAATGTGTATAGGTGCATATGTGTGCACACGCACAACATTAGGTGCAAAGCGATGACAGCTATGTGTAGTACTGTGGTCACTGTAACTGCATGGGGTATAGTACCATTAGCCATCATCAGCATACATCATGTGGTCACTCAAGGCCACCAAAGTGTGCTAGACCACTGCCTCGCATGCTCTACCTGATCTGCAGTGCCGTGGCTAAGTTCTCAATTACACAGCCACATTGCACAAGGGTGTGTGAGGTGCCCAATAGGGAGCATTGCTTAACATGACTGTGTTATGTGTTGAAGAGTGTTGCACAGCCCCATGCTAGGCACCTACCCCTCAGGTATATTATGTGTGGTGAGTGGATGACATGTGGGATACTGAAGTGTGACCTGGCAGCGGATGTCTGGTTACACTATGTGTAGCATGTTGAGGTGTACTGCATATGACAAACGTGTTATGTTGTGTACATTTGTGTCAACTATGCCTATCCAATGTGCAGTACAGCATTGCCACATTTGTGTCTGGTGCTCTGTGCATTGCATGTTATTGAGGCAGCTACTGACTTTACAGAGATGTTTAACGTCTCACAGCAAACATGCACAGCATGCCTTATGCGTAGCTGTGTTATGTATACATGGCCTACACCTCACCTATAACATGCACATTTCAATACCAATTTTAAAGTGTTAACACACTCACCAGCATGTATCGTCTGCCCTGCTGTCACACCAGAGGGACCTACAAGAATATGACACAGTTTGTCAGTGGCCACAACTGTGGCATTGCTACTGTGAGTGTGCTAAACTACAGTAGAACAACAGGCATAGGTGTATGAATACTATTCAAAATATCAGTATTGCACACAATAGGCAGCACAACTGCTAAACACAGTACACATTTCACATATGCATAATCTAACAATACAGGTAACAGTAGTCTACAGCTAGGGCATGTTACCTGCATGCTCCATGTCACCATGCTGGGTGGCTCCGGCCTCCATGATGGCACATGTGTGATGTTGTTGCTGCTGTAGGCCAGGAGCCACCACACTTAGGAGCAATTCCTCAACTCTGGTGAGGGGGGGATGTATGGCCACCCCACCACCTGTGGCAAGCTGTTGTCTATGGATATCAGATGCACGCTGCCGGACATGTCTAATTAAATCACTGCAGTGATGGTGTACTTGCTCATATGTCCAGTTATGCATGCCTATGTCATTTGTCCGATGAACAAGATCTTGCCACAGTGCAGTACGCTCATGCTGGTGCTGGCTGGCCCTGGAAAATAGCAGGGTATAGTGCTGAACCAGGCTGTGGTGGATTTCCTGTTCCTCTGTGGCTGTGTAGGAGGGATTCCTTTGATGAGCCATAAGCCTGGAAGACAAGTAAACGATACGTGTGAGCAAGTCATGTGGCACACTTAATATTATACAGTACAGATATCAGTTAACTTCCATATATAGCATCTGTTTGTCTTTCAGAGGATACACACATTCAATACCACATATCAGTGTTCAGCCCACAACTGTCTGACAGTGCCTGCCACACTCCATATAACAAACCAGTATACACCAGTATTGGGCACACTGTTTGGGATCTAATGCACAACCTCGCCACGGGGGTACATATGAAGCTAATGCATGAAGAAATATGTCATCCATTGCAAAGAATGTGAAGTACAGTTACAGTATAACCAGTAACCCACCCTAGTCGTTGATGCCATACCCCTACCTAACATATGTGCACAGTTGTTAATATAGCTGGCATACTGTTGTAACAGAGTATACATGTTGCTAGGTACACACGCAAACCCTGCAACACACGTGATTGTGGACATGGTACAGGCATCATTACACACACATCAGACATTCATACAACACACAAATGTATGCTGACACAGATGAGCATTTCCTGTGTACCTTACAGTACTGCGTGCCCCTACTTACAGATACCTATGCCTGAGGTATGTAATCTGTGCAGACTACAGGAAACACACAAGACAGTGTTACCAGGAAATGTGAACATACACCATACTGTGCTGTTTAGGCCTACAGCTTTGGGTAGTACAACAGTTCAAATGTCAGCTGGATTCACCAGCAGTACCACTTACTGAGCATACATGTATTGCTTCAGCCTACGTTGGGACACCACAGTCGTACACAAGGAACTACGTCACAACATATGCCATCCTACTATGTCTGCATCCCAATAACTGACACATCTTTCTCTGGCCTAACACCTAGGACACAAACAAGCATGACAGAAACATCCTCACACTAAGCTATCACACCGTTACAGACCTTGCACACATTCACTGTCACACTCATTCCACCTCACATAGCAGGTATTGAACTGAGTACATGTGTGTGTGCATTGTGTCATAGGTAGGTAATACGCCATTGGCCCTTGGGCTTACAGCAGCCTAGGCATATGCTACCCTGACTTTTGACACGCATGTAATTTGATTTCACTTGCTCCTGTCAACCGGATACACAGAGGTGATTCCCAGGACATGTTCCCTATTCCCTAGACAATCATCAGGTGTATGTATGACATCTGCCACTGAGGAGCCTTGTTTGTTAATGCTGGGTGATTTACTCCAGAGTATGGCATATTTGCCAATGAGAGCCTATCCCTCCAGCATGTATGTTCAGCAGAGGTAACCTCTGGGTGGCCGGTATGCAACGCACTGTAGCTGTGGTTATGTCAGTCAGTCTGCATAGGGTATGTGTTTGAGGGCAGTATTACTCTTTGTGAGGTATGTCTGTAGCCTTTCCACTTGCTGTAGTCGTCATGTGAGGTACATACCACATGGGGCATTGTGATGAGTACAGGGGAACACTGATCTATATTTCCGTACATGACACAACGTTTGTGATGACACGTACCATGTAGACAGATTACAAGACTAGTGTGGCACTGTGAATATTAAAGGGGAGGCTACTGTCCACCTGTGTCCCATGTTCCCTTCTGACACCTTCAGTGTTAGGCAGGCAACCACCTATCTGGTAGTCAGTGGGTAAAGTGTTTTGGAATGGGGTATGGCACTGCAGTATCAACACTGGTGTTCAGTCCATGCCTTGGTCACCAGGTACCTGTTGCAATACGTCTGACCCTGTGTCTCCCTCTCTCACTATATATATATATATATATATATATATATATATATATATATATATATATATATCTGAATATATACATATATATATATATATATATATATATATATAAAAATCTGAATATATATATATATATATATATATATATATATATATATATATATATATATCTATATATATATCCATATATATCCGTATATATCTGTATATATCTATATATCTCTATGTATATGTATATATGTATATATCTATATATGTATATATGTATATATCTATATATCTGCATATCTATATATCTATATATATCCATATATCTATCTATCTATAGATATACATATATATATATATATATATATATATATATATATATATATATATATATATATATATATGTGTGTGTATATACACACATACTTGTAAACATCCATTGCTGTACATATACATGCACATATAGGCACATATACTGCCCACCTTTCATGGTGGGAATATCAATTATGAAACAGTTGTGAGACATACAATTATGTAATAATATTGCACAGTGTTGTGCAGAATGCATTTCGCTGTCCTCAGGCCATATAGCTCTAGCAGACTTCACTGGCTGTAACTCAGTCCCACAGCATTTAACCACCACATGGCATATACCTGCACTGCTTGCTGTTTTCAATGCCACACACTACAACCTACATAGATATGTGCACATAGCAACCTTCAACTACATATATATATATCCAACCTTTACTAACAATTGCAGTATGTCCCTTGCCCTATGCACATCTGCATATACATATAGATAAGGACTGCTACCACATATGGAGGGTTGACAGTATGTAGAGTTCCCTTCAGACACATCATTCAGATGCCAGCAAATACATCTGTGTTACATACCTTACCTTTGTATTTCTCACTAATGTCTGTTGTACCTGTTGACGTGTTTTATTTTTTATTTATTTATTTTTTGGTTTGGTGTCTCCAGCTGCCTCTGTTTGTTTGTCTGTCTGTCTGTCTGTCTCTGTCTGTCTGTCTGTCTCTCTCTCTCACTCTCTCTCTCTCTCCAGTTGCTGCAATGATATTATTGCATGTGTGGACAGCAAGTACAAGCTGCTTTTGTAGGTATCTGCACATGTGCATGCGATGGCCTCTGCACCAATTGGTGCCCACCATTCACTAATTGCATGCAGCCTGCTGTGTGGTAACTGCAGTTCTCACTGTGATTTCAGGACACTGCTATAAAATGATAGGTTAGGTAGACATAGGCCTTTCCGTTTTGCAAGGTGGGGACCATGCTTGTTTGCTGTGGACACTGTTGTGTCAGTCAGAAGGCTGGTATATGTCTCATATCTGAAGCTGGGTTGTAGCCGCTGAAATGCATGTTGCACTGAAATCTGACTGTTGCTTCTTCCAGTACACTCTTCTCAGTGTATAAGTTTACTCACACCTCCTAATGCTAACACTGGATACATGGGTGTATGTACTTTCTTTTGGAATTAGGGAATTAACTGGCATACAACAGTAGTTATTGCAATGTATTCTTATGGCTTTCCTATTTTCCCTTTACATTCACTCCTTGTAATGCATGTTATATTTCTTTATTGCAATGTATTCCTATGGCTTTCCTATTTTCCCTTTACATTCACTCCTTGTAATGCATGTTATATTTTTTTCAGCACCAAGTTATTTTTTATCTGCTGTTGCTTAGTGGTACATCATGCAGACTGGTGAGTCCAAGGTGTGGGGTTTGAGACTTTCAATGGTATTTTATTTTGCTGCTGAGCAGTACAAGGGCCTTGTCATACAGAGTGACTAAGGCACTTTTAAGCAGTTGTAAGCAGGTTTCCACGGTTTGGAGCGACGCTTAGCGATGCTAAGCTAAGCTTAGCTTCACTTATTTTATGTTAGCAATACTAAGCTAAGCTTGATGTAGCTTATCATATCTTAGCAATGCTAAGCTAAGTGCACACATGCGCACACTGGTGCAAACACACTTACAACTGTTTACAAGTGCTCACTCCCGCTAACCCCTGCGCTCATTTCTTTGACAGAAAAGTAAATGGGGAGATAGGACTGTGGTGATAAAGGGTGCACAAAAAGGGGAAGACAGTAGGGAAACTAGCTTGGGATGTACACGATGGGTGTGGAGAAGGTCCATAGCTGCCCATTTCTTTACCAGCAACAGCTGTGCATATGTAATACATTAGGTGGGATATTTGAAACCTTCCACCCCTGAGAGAGGGGTGAGGACAACTACATATGTTGTACTACCAGTTATGAATATCAGGCACATGCACTGTTTGTGAACTGCTATACTGTCATTAGTACGTTACTCACTTCTGAACAGTTTGTGGTTTGTTTGTGTTGACATTAGCACAGTCTGCTCAGGACAACTGGACATATTTCTGTACTGTGTATGCCTACCTACACCCTTAGTTGTGTCTGACTACACAGGTATATAGTACCTTTGGGTAGGGGTGCAGAACTGCAGAGTGCATTATTTATTATCGTGTGATGATTATCTTATTGAACATGCAGAGTTGCTGTGTACCTGTAAGTCTATGAAGGCTTGTAGTCTGTCTGAGTAGCTCCCACCTGTGGACATATCCAGATGGTAGACAGAGGTCAGCCTAGTATTCTTTGACTGTTCACCACAGCAGTCTTTTCAGCACCTGAACAATGGCATTGTCATAGGTGGTTGCTATATTTCTGTGTTGTACTTCTACATAAGGGCATGCTTGTGGGATTCATTCTACAGCTATTTGCAGAGTGTGTAACAGCAGACAAGCTGATATGCCTATGTGTTTCTGACTCTTCCAGGTCTCAGATACTCTCTCGTATATATTTGAACAGCCTTAGGGAAAGGTACATATAACTGGGATACACCTGTCATATAGTTCAGACATTTTGCAGTTCAGACTTTGGGGGATTCAGAGCATATCTATTACTACACATTTTCTGATGTGCAAGCTGTGTCTACTCTCACTTATTGACATTTGTCAATAAGTGAGATTCAATACCTTTCTGCCTACTGTTAGTACATTTCACAGGGAGTCAGAGGGGCACAGCTAACATTTGTTTACAAATCAGGGTCATCACTGTAGAGCAGTCACTGTTGGGAGGTCTGGCCTGTGACCTATGCAAATATGCCAGTGTTTATCCTGCTCTGATACTGTGTGGGGTTTGTAAGCTGCTACTGTAACCTTATTCCCTTCTAGCATGGCTGATTCTCTTTTCACAGTCATGTCATGCAATTCAACAACACCTGCTGGTTAAGGTCCACAGAACAAGATTTGTGTTATGCCATTCCTATTTTCCCTTTACATTCACTCATGGTAATGCATGATATATTGCTTTCAGCACTAAGTTATTGTATATTTGTTTTGGTGTAGTGGTACTTCATGCAGACTGGCGAGTCCAAGGTCCTGGGTTTGAGACATACAAGGGTATTTTATTTTGCTGCTGAGCAGTACAAGGGCCTTGTCATACAGAGTGACTAAGGCCACTTTTAAGCAGTTGTAAGTGGGTTTGCATGGGTTTGCGTGACGCTTAGCAATCCTTAGCTAAGCACACACAAGCTCACACCCACGCACCCACGCTAACTACTGCTTAAAAGTGCTTACTCCCGCTAACCCTTGCGCTAATTTCTCTTAAAGAAAAGAAAATGGGGAGATAGGAAAGTGGTGAAAAAGGGGGCACAAAGAGGGAAAGACAGTAGGGAAACCAGCTTGGGATGTGCAGGATGGGTGTAGGGAAGGTCCATAGCTGCCCATTTCTTTACCAGCAACAGCTGTGCATATGTTTGAAATTTGGTGTGAAATTTGAAACCTTCAATCCCTGAGAGAGGGGTGAGGACAACAAAATATGTTGTACTGCTAATTAGAATTATCAGTTTACATGTCCAGCGGACATGTGTGCAAATTGGGCAGCTATGTATGGGGCATATTTTTTTTTGTGGGAACAGATTGTCCTTTTTTTTATTTTTATTTTTTCAGGTGAGAGTGGAATGTGAGGTAGCGGATGTAGGTATATTTGGCGAGGTAGGTTGGGGAGGTAAACAAACAAGACAAACAAGATGCATACAGGGGCGGAGTTTGACACATGGGGTAGGTGAACACAATTGACGGGGAAGGTTGTTTGGAATCGCAAGCCCATGAGCCCACAGATGGTAACAGTGGAACTGAGATCCCCACCCATGGGCAGTCACCACTGCACCTTCACAGCCTCGAGGGTGGCTGTGCTGGGGGCTGAGTAGGATGGGCAGGCTCACCCGAGAGACGCACCACTCTCACCTCAAGCTGGCCTAGGGGATCAGCGACTGAACCTGGATCTCCCTACGCACCACAGCCCGGACCCTTGGAAGGATGACAGGTGGCCCTTCTCCACCCACGCTTGCACGGTGGGGATGAGCCCCATCCCCTGCAGCGTTTCCACCCAAAGGTTGCACAGGACCAACGGAGGAGGGGAGCCAGGGCTGGGCACCGGAGCTGCTGGTGCCAGGTGCACTCGCCAACTGAGGAGGGACAGGTGGGTCCGCTGGGACTGGCCTTCCCATACGTTCTGTGATTTGGTGTGTTTAATTACAACATAAACAACAGCATTCCAGATTAGTTGTAACAGCATGCAGTAATATTCCCATTAACCCAACACTACAAGGTTCCAACAGTTGAACAGCAAGCATAACACATGCATATATTGAACGACAGTGGATATTCCAACAGCATGCAGGGATGTTTGGTAGCAACAGGCCACCATGAATGTGGTGTTTGAACAGATCACATGCATCAACATCAATGCAAATATTTATAAAACAATAGGACAATATGTCCCAACAAATATTTAAGGTTACACATACCCATTGAGGTGTAGAATTGCATGGTTTATGCACATATGGTAGGGTGTAGAAAAAACCTCGGTTAACATCTTATAATGACCTTTTAGTCTACACTACATTCCCAGTGACTACAAGTGTATATCCCCTACCTGTATTATTACACTTGCCACCATACATTAGGTTGTGTCATGGGTTTGGCTAGTTCAATATATGCCTGACCTATATCTGACATACTAACTGTCCAGGATGCAGATGTCACTGCTACATATTTCTTGTTTGCATTTATATTTCTTTATCTACATATCTGGGATGTTTTCACATGACATTTTCACTTCGATTTGCACAGAACCCTGCATTTCTTGATACACACTCACATTTCTGGTGAATAATTACATGCTACACGTGTGCCAGGTTTACTTATTCATGCCAGCCAGTAACTGACTATTGTGGACTGTATATATGTTTCACAGCTACTAGCACTTCCATCACCCACTTTATATGGGACTGCATAACTGTTTGTATAATGCAAAGGTACAACATTTCAGGCTCTGTGAAACAGACACACTCTGGGTTTTAGACCTTTATTAATGACATTGCACACTTTTCCACAGGCTCACTCCTTTATTTGTTTTAACTCATTACAGCCGAGTGACGTCTCCAGGCGTTTCTGCAGTTACACCCTACTGTAACATTAGCAGCAGTACAAAGAACTGCCTGCTCACACCCTTGTTCTCCCCTCCCCTTCCCTGTTTATTACCTTAAGACAATCCCAGAGTTAATAAATATTACCTGTGGCAGGCACCATTTGTAAAACTACAATCCACTCTGCTACAGGCCCCATGAAGGTTCAGTGTCTCTCCAGTAAGTGTTTTACAACTGTAAATGCCTATTTATGTTGAATTGTATTAGACATTTTACAACTGTATATGTTTATGTTGAATTTCAAGCCTGTACTCCAATCTGCTTACTTACACTATCAGACTATTTACCCCACTCATAGGACCAAAAACTGGGACTGGGTTAGCCCGCCGCTCACCTCGCTACTGGCTCGCCAGCCCTCCCTGCCCCTTATCCCACCCGCCCCCACTGTGTCTACATTTATAGCCACTAGGCCACACCCCTACTTCCTCTCCAACCTACACAACTTCCTCTCCACCCCCCACCACTTTACTGTTTAACCACTACTATTCCTCTGAAGCACATTGACCCACCCATTGATGACATATAACATGTCTATAAATAATTATAAACTCCTTCCTCTTATCTTACCACTCTTAATTCTGCCATACTTTCTTACTAGCTATGAAAATCTCACATTTGTAGGTTTCTCTTATCCAAAATGCCAAACCAAGACCCCCCTACCTCACTGATCATGGAACTTGCCCACTACTACACTACCCCAAAAATTATAAATTCCAACCACTTGCTTCTAAAACCACTCCAATCAACACCAAAATCCAAATATGAACTAAAACTACCATTCAAAGTTATTAGACTACTAGCGTATCTAAGAAAAAACATAACCAAGGATGGGGACATCCATCCTAATCCAGGCCCAACCTTAACTCAAAATCCTACCAGCCCACCACTCTCCCACCGACTGGTCAACTCCCTCCTAATATGCCACTTAAACATTAGAAGCCTAAACAATAAGATACATAGCCTGCATGCTGTACTAGCCACATACCTCCCCAACATAATGTGTCTATCTGAAACATGGCTCGCCATCAACCAAAAACAATGAGATCCTGCCTCCTGGTTACAATATACTTAGGGCAGATAGAGTAAAGAAAAGAGGAGGTGGAATAGCCATCTTATATAATAGCACACTTAACATCATAACTAACCCTATACAACCACCCCAGGTCTCTAACGCTGAAATGCTAGCTCTAAAAATTCTACTAAATAATCATAAGGGCATTAACCTAATTGTCACCTATATTCCCCCTGGGAACAATGTAGAAACACTAGAGGTCATTCTACATTGGATAGCCAACAACTACCCTCAAGAAACCATTGTCCTGGGCGATGTTAATATTGACTGGAACCAATGCACAGCACAGTCCAACCCCATCCCTGTTAACCTACATGGATTCTCTCAGATAATATCATCTACCACACGTACAGGTAACAATAACCAAAAAGAGAGTATACTAGACTGGATACTCACCAACAGTCATCCCCAGGACTATATGTCTGGAACTCTCCCTAATGATCTTAGTGATCACCTGCTCACATACATCATGAAAGACAAAATTAATTGTAAAAGCTTACCTATTTATAGGTTATCAGATCCAAGAAAAACTTTGACCCAACTAAATTTCAACTTGAACTCAAATCATGTAACTGGACAAAACTAAAGTTCCTTCCCTTGAAGAGGCAGTGTCATCATTTAACAATTCATTCCTTACTATACTTGACTCGCATGCCCTAAACGCTCAATAAGAATTAAAACTCAACTAGCACCCTGGCTAACAACAGACACCAAAACCAAAATAACAACTAGAGACAAAGCATGGGATAAATGGCGCACTACCAAACTACCCCTAGATCGTATCAAATTCCAACAACTTAGAAATGAGACTAAAAAAGCCATCATACTAGATAAGAAAAATTACTTCTACAATCTGCAACATAAACATCAGAATAACCCTCAAAAGTACAGGGCAGGCATAAATAAACTTCTCCAACCAGGCAAATCCACTACTCCGACCCCAGGAACATTATCTGACAAGAGCCAAGAAGATATAGCCAATTCATTCAATACTTTCTTCACAGAAACCATCCAGTCATTAGCTAACCAACTTTCTCCTCCCCACACTTCTATAAACACTATACCCAACTCACCACTCTCTTAACTTCCAGCCAGTGTCCACATCCTTTATCAGATCCCTTTTGAAAAGCTGAAGCCAACCACCTTTCAGCCGATCTTTTGCCGGCTGAATACCTGCAAATTGCTGCAGATGTCGAGCCTACCCTATCTCAATCCTAATTAACAGAACCATAACCGAGGCCTCAATCCCTCAATTTGGAAAATATCCTATGTTATTCCACTCCAAAAGGAGGTTCATCCACAGAACTATCCAACTATAGACCTATAGCCATACTATCACCACTTGCCAAAATTATGGAAAAGTGCATGCACAACCAACTAATGCTGTATCTAACCCAAAATAAACTACTCGCAGACTCTCAACATGGATTCAGACCCCATCATAGTACAACCACTGCCCTCCTCTCTTTTACTGAAAACATTAATCTTAACCGGAATAATAAAAAATATCCTCCGCTCTCTTCCTGGACCTATCGAAAGCCTTCGATATGGTAAACCATCAGTTACTTCTATATACTTTAAAAACCCGGTATCTAGATACTCCAGCCCTTGACTGGTTTCAAGCTTACCTCACTGGGAGAAAACAAGCAGTAATGTGGCAAAACAAGCTCTCCTGCCTACTACCAAATACCATAGGAGTTCCTCAAGGTTCCATATTAGGACCTCTCCTCTTTTCAGTCTTCATAAACGACATCCAAACAGTCATCCTGAAGCCACCTGCATTCAATATGCAGATGACTCGACTATAATATGTTCCAATGCCTCTCTTGCAAATCTACTAACTACCACCCAACATAGCTTCACCAAAGTTGAAAACTGGCTTGCCAACCATCTCCTGATCTTAAATCCAAACAAAACCAAGTTACTTCTCTTCTACCCAACCAATAGATCTCCGACTGAAAACTTCACTATAAAATCCAATAATGGGACCATCATCTCCCCAGACACCTATACAAAGCTATTAGGAGTAAACATTGACAATAGACTCAGATTTGATATACATACCAACCAAGCCATTAAGTCAGTCAACAAGAAACTTGGGACCCTATATAGAATTAAAGCCTTCCTTACCCCGAATGCCAGGGCAGCCACAGCCCGTTCATACCTTCTCTCTACCCTACTATATGCCTCTCCTGTCCTCACTTACCTTAACAAATCTGATCTGGCCAAGCTCTCATCCTGTTATAATCACATTGCCAGGTTCGTTACAGGCCTACCCTACAGAACACACCACTGTACTAACCTGAAAAAGCTTGGATGGATAGAATTCCCACACCTTCTTCACCAGTCCCAACTCATAGAGGCCTTCAAAATCGTTAAACAACCTGAGAATACCCCAGCACTAAAAAATGTAATGACTCCCTACTCCAATCTAAGCTGCCTTCTCTCAGCAAACAGACTCCTTGTCCAAACAACTAAATCTCTCAACCTAGGTGGTGACGCCCTATTTGCCAACACCACTGGTAAAATATGGAACTCTCTCCCAAATAACATCACGCTTGCAACTTCTCTAAGTCAATTCAAAAATAGTCTAAAACTCCACTTCAAGTCACACTGGCTATGTCCTTGCTCAAACCCAGACTAGCTCTGTGCCATTAACTAAAACATAAACAACTAGCTAAGATGATAAGTACTTTGTATACTGTGATAAAGAAATATGAATCCTGTCTAACTCTATGTCATTATACTGCCTACCATCCTTGCTAATATGTTATTAATGTTACATTTGTAGTAATCTCAGAAATAGTAATGGCAGTCTTGTACTTGTATGTAAATAGCCTATGTTTTTGTTAAGTTCTTTCAGCTCATTTACTGTACCTAATTATCAATGTAACTCTGTTGGAGCTTTTCTCCCCGGACCTCCGCTGAAAAAGGACATGTCAGACCATCCCGGTTAACAAATGTAAAATAAATAAAATAAATAAAATAAATAATAATACTGCTCCTCTAGGCGTCAAATATTGCCTGTTCATATTTGCATTAATAATTCCAAAACCATGTTACATACAAGGTATCAGAAAATTTTATCTTGAAGCATACATGATAACAAACACAATTGTATTGATATATGACCTCTGTCAATGGGTATTTGTAAAAAATATAAGGTGATAACTTCAGTTTTTAAATGCTGAAGCCACGCCCACTAGGGGTTAAAGGTACACACTCAAAAGAGCTCTACTGGAGAGAATGAGTTAACAGTGTTTATGGCAGACATGTTCAAGACATATTATACCTTTATTAATAGGTTAGAACAATCTTTTTTCAGGCTCACTCACTTATGTTATATGACAGTGCCTGCAGGGATATTATTCCAGACATATCTTACCTTTCTTAATGGGTTACTACACTCTTTTTCTGCCTCTCTGATGTTTTTATCTGACAGTACATGCAGAGGACTTATTCAGGCAATTCTATGGCTGTTTTATTGGACTAAACTTTCTTTCATGCTCCCTCCCATATTTTATATAACAATACATGCAGAATAATCACTAACCTGCCTGGTGGTACAGCCTTAGCAGCCTATCAGCATGATTTGCAGCACAGTCACCTGCAGCTGTAATGTAAATGAAGGGATAATGAGACATACCTATCCATTATACATACTCCATTATCAATTCTTACATACTGTATTCCATGGCTACATACTCAGTTGTGGGGCATTCTGCATCCCAAGGGCCTCCTGTATCCACTGGTTCATATGGTCCTGCTTTCGTCTCTTCAGGTCTGCATGGTGGTGATGGACCTGCTCACCAGTCCGAGGAATGCCTGTGGCACTGGTGAGGTCACAAGCTAACGGCTTTCAAGCCTCTGCCTTGTACTCCGTCTCTTGGAACTGGCCCTGCAGGAGTCTTGTCTCGTGACAGTAGACAAGGAGCCAAACCATATATTTGGACTCCTTGATGCCCCAGTGTTGTGCTCAGAAGCATGAACCCTCTCCTGCACCTGCCATTCTGACTGCAAATGTGAGCTACAATCAGTTATGGCGAGTATTCCTGCCTATGAGGCTTAAATATGCTGCATTTCCCGCACTTTTTTGTGATTGCCCATTTTGTAATTTTCTCGGCTGACTGCAGATCTGCTTAGTAATGGTTAAACTACCATTCGTAAGTTTATGAATGTTAATAGTGATTGCTTTCTCTATGTTGTCATGGCTTAGTGATTCTGTACTTTGATTATAATGCAAAGGGTCCTGGGTTCAAACCTTGTCATTCTTTTATTTTAATACTGTCTAGACAGGCTAGGGGTGTGGCTGCATTTAAGCAACTTAGCTCTACGTTGCTCCCCGGTGCCCTGGTTGGTGCGGCATGCATGGCCGTGCAAACACATTGCGCTGGGTAAAGCGCTTTTAAACTTTGGGCAACTCTATTGCACTGGGTAAAGCACTATTACACTATGGGCAACTCTGTTTAGCTGGGTGAAGCGGTATTACACTATGGGCAACTATGTTTAGCTGGGTGAAGCGCTATTAAACTATGGGTAACTCTGCTTAGCTGGGTAAAGTGCTTTAAACTATGGGCACCTCTGTTTAGATGGGTAAAGCACTATTAAACTATGGGCACCTCTGTTTAGATGGGTAAAGCGCTATTAAACTATGGGCACCTGTGTTTAACTGTGTAAAACGTTGCTTAACAGCAGACTATTATATATCTGGGTCCTTTAAAAATAAATATTTTGTTCACTGATACATTGGCCATGTCACTGCTTTTAATAAAATTTTAATCATATATGTCTGGTATTATTTCAAATACTGATTTAAAACATAAATAAGAAGGGGAATGGTGGGACTCGAACTGTGAATGCCTTCTCTTTCTGCATATGCTCTACCATTACGCTATTTGGATTAATTTGCAGAAGTTGTTCTTATATGCTCTTCAATGTCACAATTGCTAATTGTGCTTAAGCAATGGACACACCCATGCAAACAAGCGCAAATACGGGCAGCTATATCGTGGATTTAAAAAAAATAAAATTAATATTTTACGTTTTATAACTGTGATGGGGGTTTACAGTGTCAGGGAGTGTGGTGTTGGGTGCAAGTACATTTGAGCGAACTCGCTCTTGTCTGTTGACATTATGCTTTTTAAAACCTTGCAGGGGCGTGGACTTTTAGACTGCTCGGCAGTTGGACACACCCCCTGCTTCCCTATTCAGTCCGTGTAAGAGTTACGGATGAGTCAGCGTGCCCTCATGAATATTCATGGCATGCTGAAATCATACCGTTCAACTGCAGCCTCCGAGTAAGACAGATTAAGTCTTACACGGAGGTTTCGTGAATCCGGGGGAGATATTTATGTGTGTTCAGTTCCAACTACCAGAAATAGTCCCAAAAAATATTTAATGAACTTTTCTCCATAAACAAGTTTTAAAATACTCACACTTTTTGTACAATATTTAAAGCTGTGAGAGCCACAAAAGTTGCAGAATTACTGTACCAGCAATTCATTGCCTCACACATTCATATCTGGATATAAAGATTATTAAAATGTATGTGGAATATGTACTGACTATGACATATTAACATTACAGAAGAGTCATGATATTTTTTTATTTTTTGTCTCTCCCACCACCCTCTGTTTTGCTAGCATTTCTATATTTTTTTACCTTTCATTACATTTAAACAATCATTCCTGCTGCATGATGACCACCAGCACAGGGAACTAGACTGGCCACAGTGGCCCTCCACAGTTGGCTGTGATGACACCACCACCACTGGCAGCAGCCACACCAGCATTTCTGGGACACAACCTTCCAGTATTGCCTCAACAAAACCTGCACTAGCTGCACCATCTGTGTCAGGTAGATCTGCCCTGGGGGGCTAGTGCAGTCATACCCATCTGGAGTACTCTCACTGGAGGTAGCATTTCTGTTACCTGACAAGAGTTGATATGGTTGGTGGTGGAGATAATAGAGAAGGGCCTCAGTATCTTCATTGCCCATTTAGAAATGGACCTGGAGCGAATTGCCAAACTGCCCCACCATCAAGCATTGCCCCAGGTGTCTGTGTGTGTGTGACAGGAGACAGTGGTGACAGTTCTGATGGTGAAGACTAGATTCCAACTATATTCACAGTGGATGGGGATGTGCCTTTAAAGTCCCATAACTAACCCATCAGTCATGGTGATTCCCACCCTCCTGTGTTCATCACCATCTCTGCCTGTCTTACTGTCTGTCTTGTATGTCCTGTATGTCGGTGAGTGCTACCTATCCTATTCTACAGATCCAGCCCTGTAATTCCCAAATTTCTTTTCCAACATTTTTCTCTCTCTTTAAAAAAGGGCAACTATCCAAAAAGAAAAAAAAAGCTCCATACATAGCTCCCCAGATGTACTATCACATAGTGGAATCCACTGTGTTTGAGTGTTCAGATGTCTGATTAACATGTTCAGAAATAAGAACGCTGAACACAAAAAAAATGTTGAAGTAAGCATTTCAGTAAAGTTGAAATGTCAAAAATGTCGACTTTACTGAAATGCTCACTTCCGCTCAACATTAAAAAACACTTTTTGCAGGGGGACAAGCCCCCACACTTATATATACAAACTCCACGATTGCACTACAGTGAGGGAAAGGGTACATTACCCGATCCCCACTATAGTGCGATCTGCACCACAATGTCGAACCTTACAACAGCGAATGCTCGCTGTTGTAAGGTTCGACATTCTGGCAATCGCATTTATGGTTCTGCTAAATAAGTTTCACACATATGTTGATCACACAAAGTGCGATTGACTATGTGATAGTAAGCTAGCTCCCCACTTCACATATGTGTGTGCATTACACACTTGATTAGGCCCAGTTGGTCAGGCAATATTAAGTTTTTTTTTTCACATTCTGTGTGCTGTGACTATCCATATTTCCAAACTTCTTTGTAGATATTGAATCTTAGCTTGTGAAGAAGTGGATTAATATGATTCTCCTCCACCACCATCTTGCACATTCTTCAATTACTCCTTTACTGTACTACCCTATGCCTGCTCCCCATTTTCATCATTGTCCTACCAACTTCATTTCATACCTTTAAATTGGTCAAAAACTAGATTTCTTATACATTTACATGGCTAGAGATTGCCCATAAACAGTAAATTGTATTTCTACTTCTATTTCTATTTCTACTTCTATTTCTATTTCTACCTTTATTTCTATTTCTATTCTTAGCATTTGTGTGATACTTGCAATTAAGCAGCAAAGCCTACTGCTAATTCTCATGCAGACTATAAAATGTCTAACAAGATACACCTTTAAATAAATCCACAAATTGCAGCTTTATTGCACACTTTGGCAGAAAAGCAATATATATATATATATATATATATATATATATATATATATATATATATATATATATATATATATATGGGTCTACCTGACAATGCTGACAACGCCGACGATGAGAACACCGACAGTTGTCAGGTACACCCATATATATATATATATATATATATATATATATATATATATATATAAAGTTATATCACTTTGCAATACATAATCTATTTCAAACACAGTTATTTTAGAGTGCTGGGAACTTTGTAAAGAAAACAGATTGAAAAGTATCCTGAAGGCAGAGGTCTCCTGCTGATGGTTTAATATGTGCCTGGCAGTAATAAATTGCTGCCAGCTGATACCAGTCAACTTCTGATACAAGTATGTTATTATTGAATCACTTTTAGTTGTGCTGAACTTGAAACCCCATTTATTTTGCAGCAAATATAGGAAAAATACAGGGAAGTTAGTTTTTGGCATCTTCCCTGTCCAAGTTCCAACAGCAGCCAGATCTTCCTTATATCATTTAAGAAGAATGGCTTCCATAAATTAATTATTCATCCAACATATTCCAGACATGATCAAGAACAAAGCTGATTTCTGTGATCTGCAAAAAAAATGTTTTCCATATGAAAAATTATTTAGTACTGGATATGTACACATTCATTTGTTATTACAGCTTAGCAAATGCAAGTATGGACATATACAAATTTAAAATCCGGCAGTATGATGTAACTAGTGTACCTTTTATTAATAGAAGTTTCCTTGCTGCTACATGGTACACAGAACTTCCAAGTAGGCTGATTAGCTGAAGATGGCCTCCAGTGAGCTAAAGGACATTTTTCGGTAGCCACTGCTATTGTTCTTATTACTTAGCAATCACATACAATTAGTCACAATCAGCTGTTTGTCTAGTGTTAAAATTACATACATTAGTGATGCTGTGCATGTGAGATGATGACACAGTGGCTAGAGAGCAACAATATATTTAAAAAAGCCACTCACAATTTTGTGACACCCTGTTACTGTATTGTGAAATTTGGTATTTTCTGGAAAATAAGAGACAGTTGAAAGGTGTGAGTGAACCCATGTCAGGCTCAAGGTTCAAACCTATGGCTGATATAGCTAACAATAAAGATGTGCCTGAACACTTATGCACACTTAACTAGGGCAGATCAGAAGAATACAATAAATTCACAAAATAACATGAAAACTCAAAGAGTAGACATTATTCCAGAACCTTCAGAGAAAGAGGGAGAAGGCAAAGGAGGGGTAGAAGAATGCCCCACAGTTTTTTTTGTGTGTGTGTGGGGGGTATTGCATGTCTGCATGCATCTGCACAAGTGTGCATGTTGATATCAGTGTATTTGTGGTGGTGAGGGGCAACAGTTAGCAGGAAGCAGTAGAATGTTATTTTGCAAGGTAGAAGAAAACATTAAGCTTATGGAAATACCTTGTTGTAAAGACACAATGCAAATTACCTATTGGAATGAATTTGGATTATAAGAAAAAGCAGAACATCAGGTGAAAACCAACTAGCAATTAAGCTGAATGCTCCCACTTTAGTAAATATCTTGCTGTAAGCCAGGCATCCACAAATAAATGCATTTGTAAAGTTGTATTGGAACTTAAAACATGTCAAGAGTATCACACTATTTGTGATCTCCATCTGCAGTACCTGAACTTACTTTTCTAGTTTAAACACTTTATGATTAAGCAGAAAGAGATCAGGAGGGAGGGAGAGAGTGAGAGATGGGTAAAGTGAGAGGAGGCCAGCAAACTTCTTGTATAAAGCAGTCACAGAAACTAATCAACAGCTGCAGAGTGAGACGTAAAAGAGAAAGAAGACAGAGAAAGTGATGCATTTACTTATTTACTGATTATATATTGCTTCACTTTGGCTTCTTGATATAAATTTATGTAAACATGTATTCCCTTACAAAAATATCAAATAAGAAGAAGGCAAACATCAGTGGTTCATACAGAGGGAGAGAAAATGTGATTGCATCATACCTGTAAAATTCCTGGCTGAAGAATTCTGGACAAAGCCAACAATAATATGGTGTGCGGGAGAAAGGCCTAAAGTCAAAGGCATTTTTTACATTTTTTAAATATTGTTTTAATCCACTTGAAAATATACAGCAACAGGTTTTGTATTAATATTAACTTGTAGATCAATAATATGCATGAAACTGTAATATACGACATTGTTGACTGTGATTTACTAGAAAATCAAGTATTTTATGAGGAAAAGGGTAAAGGTAAAGGGAAAGATCAGGGACATGAGAGAAATGGGACAAAACTATGAGGAAATTCAGGAATATTCTGCAAAATCAGGGGCAGGAGAAATATAATTAAAAATAAATAATTTTCAGTGCCACTCCTCCATTTGTGGCACTGTCTACCTTATTCATTGAGCCTCTGACAGCTTATTGTGTCTGCTGTCTCTCAAATTCTGATTTTTCACATTTTTTATCTAACTCTTACGTGATTTCTATGATTACAGTGGAAACGTTCTTCATGGTCATGGCTATAGAAATGTCATCCCATTCAACTTTCAGACCACAGGAATGGGCTGATGATATGAAACAGGAGAGCATGACAAAGTGTAAACAACAGCATGACAAAGTGTAAACAACAGTCATGATTTAAAAGGGCCATTAAGTACTACATGGCACTCTGTTATTTTTACATGAAATTCAGAATTTTCTGGTAAATTCAGGATAGTTGAGAGATATGCCTTTCACTTGACTGAAAAAATGGCCATCTTACAGAACAAGTGGATCAGGGCAATAATATCTAGATTATTTTATTACCTTCATCACTCTCTCCCCAGACCCACTCTCTGTTATTACCTGATATCCCATGCTGTTAAAACATGTGCCAAGAAAAGAGGTTTTCCACCTCATAGTCATTCCATGGTAGTGCAGCGGTAGCGTTGCTGCCTCACAGCAAGAAGTGCTCCCATTCAATTCTCAGCTGGAGCGCGGTGAGTGCCTTCTGTGTGGAGTCTGCATGTCCTCCCCACGGTTGGATGGGAGTTCAAAAGACATGCTTAAATTGGAGTGCCTTTGTTGAAGGTTGAACATCGAGCTGGCACCTCGGGGTTTTTGAAAATCTACTGCCAATCATTAGCGGACCGGAGTTCCACTGTGGTGACCCCTAACCGGGAAAAGCCAAAAGACAAACAACAACAAAAAAAAAATATTCAAGAGGCCCCAATAAACTAGTGTGAATCCAGTTATCACTGCAGGCTTTTTTTAGTTCCCAATAATACACAGAACCTTAGGCAAGTACTTATTCTATTTGGGTTAAGCCAGTTCATTCTAAAGGAGATATGCAAATGGTTTGAGTACATACAAGCTGTCCAGAAGGAGACTAGATGTGGTGTTTTTGACTTTCATGAACACTTACTTTTACATAAAGATTCATGAGAGGTCAAAGAGGTTTCTACTGTTCTGAAGCAGGAAAGAGCCATCATTGGTTCTTGCTGCTTTTATTTAATCAGAGGTCCAGAGGGCTCAATAAATGCATATTCATGGCTGCAGTGAACCTTAGGTTGAAAGGAGCCAAGTTGTTTCTATACATAGATGACTGACTCTTAGCAGTCCCCAAAAGTAACAGCCTAATTTGTGTGAGTAAGCCTCTTTTCAGTCTCTTCTAGTTCTTGGAAATCATTGTGAACACCAAGCAAAACAGGTTGTGCCCTCACAGTTGCTCATATTCATCAGTTGCAATTTAATCTTTCTATCCTGCATGGCAGTTCAGCCCTCAGAGAGGATCTCCCTTACAGAACATGGCACTTTTTCTTCTACAGTAACTCTGAGTTCCTTCCTCTCGATATCTTAAAAGTTTGAGGTTAATGATAGTAACAAATGACATTGTTTCCAGTGCTAGATTTTACATGAGCATTATTTAATGGATATTAACAGTATAATGGTTTCAATTGACAGATAACATGACTCAGCAGATTCAGATTACCAAATATTACAAGTAGCATTTAGCAAAGTGGGCCCTCATTATCAGTTTAGATAGTTATGCTCTTGTTCACACCTCGGCATTTTGCTGGTGCCCCAGAAGCATCTGCTCAAGGATGGGTGGGGAGTACATTCTCAAGAGCAGAAGGTTCAAGGTGTACAGCCAAGGAAAGAAGCAAGTCTACACATTAACTTTTCTAACCTTCCAGCCTTTCCAGGAATTCTTGCCTTGAGGGGCAATTACAATCCTCAATAGAGACATGGTGTCATGTGGCACAAATAACAAGAGAGGAAGAACTGTACCCTCACCCATTTTGTCAAAAATTGATTAGGGCTTGATAAGTGGTTATGTCCATAAATCACTTTCTAAACGCTAGTGACATTGCCAGGTGTGCTGATTCTAGTCAGAGTAAGACATTGCTTACTTCTACCATATGAGTGGTCCCTCAGCCCGTCAATAGTGAAGAAAATCATCTGTGACCTATTCCCCCACCACTCTTGATCAGTGCCAAAGGCAGTGGTTTCAATTATTTTTGTCTGTCCTCAGGGGGGACTGTTTCAGGAACTTTGTCATGTAGAAATCATCATATGGTATGTCTGTTCTCTTTAGCCAAATTTTCTCATATAATGAGTATGACTTTGGTAAGGGAGCATCACTGAAAGTAGGGATAGAAATACACAATTTCCCCTAAGAGTACACTGGAACAGGCTCCAGACATGGGACTGGACTATATGCTTCACTCCAGGTCTCCAAATGAGCCTTCACACTAACCAATGCAAAACAGTGTGTTCCAGTTCTAGGTGTTAGACACACTCACTCTTAAATATTTGATCACACATACACACACTCTTAGCAGAGATCTTGAGAAAGTCTGGCACAGGTTTACCTGCTATGTCCTCTTTCCCAAATTACAAGGTAATGGCTGCCACCAATCAAATATCGCAATACTCTTCAAAAGGGGTGTTCAGTTATATTGGGTAAAATAAATATTGATATAAATGGTAGCATGTAATCCATGCAGTAAGGCTTTTGGGAGTGGCTCTGGTGTTATCACAATAAGCATAAGCACTCTTCTGTTTCTAAACGTCCTTTCCAAATAACCAGCCACAATACAAGGTAGTTAAATATTTAATAATAAAATGACTTAAAACATGTATGCACTGAATAACTGGTTAAAATAAACCACATAGTTTCACATACATGAGGTATGGAAATAACACTGTAGGACAGATTTCATACTGATTGTAGAAAAAACTCTAACTACAGTTCCCTAACTATCTAAAGATTAACTGTCCCTGTTTAATCTAATTAACTAAGCAAGGCAAGATGATACTTTTACTTCTGCCAGGGAAGATAAGAATGTATACCTACTCTTCAGGCTGTTGTCTGGTCCTCAGTGACTGGAATAACAACTCCTATTATTATTGCTAAACAGCTCTGGAAAACAAACTTAGTGATAACTACTGAAATTAAACTGTGTATGTTTATCTTGTGGCTGTTGGGAGTGCACACCTCATTGGCAACTACCCACAGGCAACTAAAGCTCAATTAAAATCCCACACCTCTTGCACCAAATAATTTGATGACCTCACTTAAACCCAGGGCAGTAACTAAGGAGCCTCAATCCTCACCACTGTCTCCGGTAAGGGAGTGTCACTGAAAGCAGGGATAGAAATACACAATTCCCCCTAAGACTATACCGGGGACAAGCTCCAAACCTGAGACTGGACTGTATGCTTCACTCCAGGTCCCCAAGGCAAAATGATACTCTTACTTCTGCCAGGCAAGCTAAGAATTTATGTCCACTCTTCAGGCTGTTGTCTGGACCTAAGCAACTGGGGTAACAACTCTACTATTATTGCTGAACACCTCTGGAAAACAAACTTAGTGATAACTACTGAAATGAAACTGTGTTTGTTTATCTTGTGGCTGTTGGGAGTGCACACCTCATTGGCAACTACCCACAGGCAACTAAAGCTCAATTAAAATCCCACACCTCTTGCACCAAATAATTTGATGACCCCACTTAAACCCAGGGCAGTAACTAAGGAGCCTCAATCCTCACCACTGTCTCCGGTAAGGGAGTGTCACTGAAAGCAGGGATAGAAATACACAATTCCCCCTAAGACTACACTGGGGACAAGCTCCAAACCTGGGACTGGACTGTATGCTTCACTCCAGGTCCCCAAGGCAAAATGATACTCTTACTTCTGCCAGGCAAGCTAAGAATTTATGTCCACTCTTCAGGCTGTTGTCTGGACCTCGGCAACTGGAGTAACAACTCTACTATTATTGCTGAACACCTCTGGAAAACAAACTGAGTGATAACTACTGATCTGGAAAACAAAAATTGACAACTGAACAACTACAACAACTGAACTATAACTGGCTCAGAACCTGCTTTTATAGCAGATTTTTTTAAAAAATTCACAGAAAAATGTTATGAGAATTCTACTACTCTCTTATGTCAAACTTTAGAAAGTAAACAAAACAGCTGCTTCTATTCCTTTCAGCTCTGGCACACAATGACATCATATCTAGGTCAGCTGACTGGCATAACCTAGATTCAGAGTTCTTTTTTTTAAAAAAAAACTTGCTCCTTTGGTCAGCCAGAATACTGTTTGATTTAAAAATCTTACATTAATCAAAGTAATAATCAAGAAACATAAACTTATTTAAAAAATAGAGCTAGTTATGCTGGCATATATAACACACAGTAATTTACAATTATTTACACATATTTACAAAACTTCAGCCATGTTAGCACAGATAACAATATCTAATACTCTCACACTGATTCACTCAAAAACAGAAATATGTGCTGAATAGCATTGAATTTCTCATAGCCCCAGTTTGACCTCAACAAATTGAATCAATTGGGTTTGGGCCTCACAATCTGGAGAAACAACCTACATCTGAAGTTCTTCAGAACCCTCATGTCCTACCTATGTAGCAGGGTTTATATGAACATTTACTCCTTTCATCTAACTATGTGGTCAGTCCACTTCCAGTAATTGTCAGATAACATAGCCATGCATTGTGTTCCAAATCATAACTTCTGAGCAAATATAGATTTCAAGGGGGTCTATATCATGTTGTCAAACTCTTAAAAGTCAAATGTCATATGATTAACACCATATGATCAAACTTTTAAAAGTTTGAACGTTTCAACGGAAATCTCCATACAGTTGTGGAATATGAAGATTTCCCTTTTCTGCACTATAGTGCGATCTCGGAGTTGGTTTATTCAAAGTGTGGGGTGTAGGTGGTGCAGGGGGCTTGGCCCCCTGCTTAAACCATTCAGGTAGGTTTTTTCTTTGGTTTATTTTTTTATTACATTTTCAAATTTTTAAAAGTTTGATCATATGGTGTCGAACATATGATGTTCGAATTGTTAAAGGTTTGATTATGTAATATAGAGACTTTCAAGGATATGTTGCTGTTCACAAGCCATGTCTAATGGTTTGAATCCCTTCACTGCCCACTACCTGCTATTTTAGACTGCTTGTCAAAACACATATATCCACATATTTACAACCGTTCTTATCTTTCTCCATTCCTCTTTTAGTTTCCATGCCATTTCTCAACCTGACTTTTCACCTTGGCCCTGCTAGAAGTCTTTTTTTCCAACGATTTCTGTCCCTAATTTACTTGTTTCTAATAACTGTATCTTACATTTTAATCTCTTTTTTCTTCTCCCATCTTTCACATTCAGTAATATGTTATCATGTAGCTGTATCCTCCATCATTCCTCTTCTGCTTCCTTGATCACTTTCTCCTCTATCATTCTTATTATGTTTGACTGCTGCATGAACTGCTCCTTCACTGATCCTATCCTGAAAACTAAATCCAATGTCCTGTCTCTTTCTCTCTCTTATTTATTCTTGAGATCCATGCTAGGTTCTTTTCTGGACACCATTTTAACTGCTCTCACTTCTACTGTTGAGTTTTAGTCTTTGTCTCCTTTGTCTTCAGTCTTATTGACACTGATCTGGTGTGATCTGACAATGCCTAGACTTCTATTCCTATCTCTATAATCTTATTTTTTAAAGTTGTCTTTTATCAAGAATTAATCTGTTCTTGGGAAGGTGAAGCTTCTCTTCTCTTCTCTTCTCTTCTCTTCTCTTCTCTTCTCTTCTCTTCTCTTCTCTCCTTGCCTCTCCTCTCCTCTCCTCTTCTCTTCTTTTCTCTTCTCGCCTCTCCTCTCCTCTTCTCTTCTCTTCTCTTCTCGCCTCTCCTCCTCTTCTCTTCTCTTCTCTTCTCTTTTTTTCTCTCCATACATATAATCACCCTTCTTTTCCATTTCAGTTTTCAACAATTTTGGTTTAACTTAGTCCATTCAATCTGACCACCTTTTCTATTCAGACCTGTACTGAGCAATTAGTCTAATACAATGACTTAATTCCCTTCTTGTTCATTTTTCTCCCTCTTATTTATGAAGATTCCTAAAAATATCTTTAATCTTCTCAGCTTGTGGCATATATGTTTCTTATTTTCCTTTTCTTTATCTACTCACCCTCCCCAGTATTGAAAAATTCCTTTCCCTACTGACTTGTAGTTTATTAGTGACTACTTCCATACCTTTTCTGAGCGGTATATCCACACCTGTCTTTCTTCCCTTAAATATCTGCCTCCACCTAAGCAGGATTCTTTGAATGTTTTGTTTTGTCTTTAACTTCATCTCCTGTAATACAATCACATCTCTTTTCTAATTTTGTTAACTGTTGACAATACTCTGTCTTTTAACTGGATTTGAGATCTCCCCATATTACAAGTTATGAGTGCCCAATCCCCCCTTTCCTTCTTCTTCTCCCATCTCCCCTTGGGATTGATTGATTTCCCTTCCATCCTTTGCATTGCTACACTGTCTTTGTGTTTACAGAGCCTCTTCTTGCTCTTTTATGCCTTACCCCCTGTAAAAGCCTTCTGCTTCATGAACTGTAATCTTTCTGTCACTCTTTTCATTCCAAGGATTATACTACCTGACACCCTCTCTGGCCCCTGGGGCTCTCAGTCTGATTTGAAACATAAGACCAACAATCTCCTTCCCTGACTGTGTCCAATTCCCTTACTCCTTTCCCAGCTCTTAGATTGACTTTTCCCTTACAGTGCTTTCCCTTACTTCTTCATCCAATGGAAGTCTTGGTGTTCATACATCTAGCATACATAGCTTGGACCTGTTCAGTAGATCACTAGATTGATATGCAGTGCTGCAACTTCTTTTGAGACTTTGTCCTACCAATCACATACTCACACCACCGCCATACACCTCAGTTCATCACAGGCACACACACACACACACACACACACACACACACACACACACACACACACACACACGCACACACACACACACACACACACACACACACACACACACACACACACACACACACACACACACACACACACACACACACATACTTTCAGTGATACTGGCCATTCACAAAGCCATTTAAATCAATGACCTCCGCCACTCTAACCCATATATGCAACTTCACTCTTTCTTTTAATTGTTCTTAGCACTCCCACATTTCCCTGTGAAATATATTCACACATGTGCTCCTTCCCCACCTGTCCAAATGTGTCTTTCCCCTTGTGCATTGTTCCTTGGGTTGTGTATGCCTGATTCACAATGTTGCCAGTGTATACCTGGCTGAACACAATATGAGGTTTGATTAGCATGCATCGATTTTACTGTAGTGTATCTAATTAACTTTGCTTAGCTATGTGCAAGCTCTGTCTCTCAGCCAGTGACACAGCATACTGTGCCCATCTCTGTCTGACAAAGTCATCCCCCTCAGCTGCTTCCTCCAGTGACTCCTCATCTGATTCAGCCACCACTGCATGTTGTGTGCTGGAAACTGCTTCTCCTGCAACTGCCTATCAGCTGTAACTGCCTCATAAGTATGATTTTGTGTAACATCGCATTGCACATTTCTGTATACATGGCAAGATCATACTGCATGCCACTGCCTGTTGAATCCAGACAGTGACAGTGTATCTTCAGTAGCCCCAACACATGCTCAGTAATACTCCTGTCTTGGTCTGCTTTGTTCTGTGGATTTCTAATGGTTGCCATCAACCAGGGGTCCAGGGAATATCTTGGCATTGCCATTAAGATGGCCCTGTTGGAAGTCACTCCTCTCAAAATGTTAGTACAGATCACAGGTGTGTCACATGTGGGACCTGTGATAACTGCCTGGGTATGATGTAGACACAGTGCAGATGATATCTTGTACATTACAGACCATTTGGCAGTTGATGGAATAATACAATTTATGGTTCACCACTCTCCTTGCCAGTTGGCCAGATGGAGCCTTTATTTTAAATGGGGTATAGTCTATGTTCCCCAGTGCCTCAGGGAAATGGGTTGTATTACAGAATTCCCACAAGATGTTCCCTCTAATTTCTGTTGTACATTGGAGCCATATATATTATTTCACATGCTAAAGCATGACATTATGAAACTGATGGAATATTTTCAAAGCGGATACTTAAGATTCCAGTACTGTCCCCTCAGTTTTTCATTAAAAGTCCATATAGCTAGTGTAGGTAAGGTCAAACATACCTAGAATAGGTACTCCATGATTCTTAAGGTGCTGCTGATGAGCCAAACATGTACACAATGTCTTACATTATCTCCATATCTGCATAGTACTGGTCCAATAGTGTCAGTGTTAAGAAGTTGATGGTTGAAGGACACTGTACCTCTGTGAGTGATGCCAGCTATAGTTAGAGTGGCAATAAGTGCTTATTGCAAATACAAATTTGCTAATATGGTGGTAACCACTAAAATTCTTTTTGCAATTCAAATAGCACGGACATGAAAATTTGGTGGTTTTCGTTCGCACAAGCTGAACAGCTCTGTGGTGCAGCATTTATACATTTATGAATTACCCTGGCATCCTGTTTACTTCATTTGTATACACCAAGCCACTCATTTTAATAATGATGATCATTTTAATTTCATCATACAGCTATTAGCATATTCCACTTGGATCACTGCTGCTTGACATTCACTATGCATGGCCACTTACCTTGCAAATCTATTTAGCGCAACGTGGCAAAGTTTTCTGAATTCCAGCCTCTGTCTTCCTTCTCCTGTGAAAATGCCAGTGAGAACAATTTGATTTTGGTATTTATCCCTTCTTTCACTACATACCCTTCAATGCAGTCTTATAGTAATTTGATTCATTTTATGGAGTTTTCTTACTCTCATAGCTTTACCTGACAATCTTCACATCTTAATGTTTTCTGTCAGTTGCCTTGCTTTCCTCTCCTCCCTAGCAGATAACTTATTTGCTTCATAATATGCATTTCTCTCCTTCTGTTTCCATTTCCATTTTCTGGAGGCCCTCTCATAACTGCAAAAGCTAACATTTTCCCTCTATGGGCTATACTCAGTTCCTTGTATTCCTTTCTCCCTGTGTCCTGTGTCCTTATTCTGTACTATCAGTTTGATATTCTTCCACACTTTGACGTTCTCCAGTGTCCTTTTCTAGCTACAGAGCTCCTGGATCATTCTCCAGCCTTCATACTGCTGTCCAGGAGTCTTTATTTCCTGGCCTGCATGCTTCATTTCTAGCATGAAGCAGACTGTGGTGCAAATACTGTTGACTAATGGATAATTTACTACTGCTTATTTAATGGTTTCCCTTTGCATAGCACTGGGTCCAACATATTTTCCCTTCTAGTTTATTTATTTACCATCTTCAGGAATTCTGTTTCCTCCATTAATTTCACCAGCTATTACTCTTTGGCTACTCTTAATACTAGAATTTTCTAACTTTGGAATATTAAAAGCTCCCCACTGGAACCACTCTACTGCAACCTTTCCAAACTTTGATTCTGCATGTTCACTTATTGGTTAGCTTTTCTTCTGTACTTGACCCAGGTTAGATGGTACAGTTGTGTAGCAGTTAACATTTCTTCCTCAGATCTCTTCTTCTTCAGGTTCATTATGTGTGTGTGTGTGTGTGTGTGTCCTATTCATCATGTGTATGCTTGTGTGTGTGTGTGTGTGTGTGTGTGTGTGTGTGTGTGTGTGTGTGTGTGTGTGTGTGTGTGTGTGTGTGTGTGTGTGTGTGTGTGTGTGTGTGTTCTTTATTGGACTGGTATTGTAACAGTGGCAGTGACGAAACAGATAGCACAAGTGCCTTTGGTGCAGAAGGTTGTACATTGTTTGGGGGGGGGGTGGTATAATGGTTAGGGTCTTAATCTCACAAATACAAAGTACAGGGCTTGATTTTCACCTTTGGTTATTGGTTAGGCTTCTAATAGTCTGCAGACAGTCTGGTATATACCTATGAACCATATACCAACACTAATGCCACACTAGCTTAGAGAAAAGGGAACAGACAGAAAGCAAAACAACCATAAATAAGCATGATATTCCTTCTTTGTGGAGTTTATGTATTCTTCCTGCATACATGTGGGTTTTCTTATGGTAGTTCATTTCTTTCCTCATTCCAGGGACACAACAGTAGGTGAATTGATGAACATATAAATTTCCAGCAGGTTTGTTTGCACTGTGTGTGTGTGTGTGTGTGTGTGTGTGTGTGTGTGTGTGTGTGTGTGTGTGTGTGTGTGTGTGTGTGTGTGTGTGTGTGTGTGTGTGTGTGTGTGTGTGTGTGTGTGTGTGTGTATCCTGCAATGGACTGGCATCCAGTCCAGGGCTTGTTCTCTGCCTTATATCTGCTGTTTGCTGGGATAAGATCTGGCTCCTCTGTCATCCACAAATAGGATAATAAGAGTATCAGAAAATTAATTAATAATTTGATCATATCCAGTTTGGTATTCATTTCTCAGTAAAATTTCCATCTGACAAACTTACATACAACAGCATTGTGGTAAAACCATTAAACGTGTCTTAACTGTAGGAAAGTGTCTGGAAACAGTGTGTATCATTAGTATGATCTTTTTAATTTTCATCTCTTTACACTTTCACTTGACTAGAGAAAAAGTCATAGTTGCAAGCCAGTAATTAATTATTTGGCAATGAATGATTGTAATTTTGATTGCTCTAGTTTTCTTAAAGTCTGTTCAGAAGTAAGTGAAACAACAAATACACCTATGGCACCTATAAAGAGGAAGGCATATATATCACTGCAGTATATTATATCACATTTTCTACAAGTTTTTATTTTAAGATAATTGATAGTCAAACAAATCCCTTGCTGTCTACTTATTTTTTAGCTGTAGGAAATTTAGAAGCATTTTGCTACAGGTACAAACGTACCTGCAGGCAATGATGACAAATATTCCTCTAGTGACTGCTTCTCTAGTCTCTGTCAGTGTGTGCATTGATTACTAGCATTCCTATGGTGGACAGCTCAGTACTTCTGTTCAACAAGGGCAGAAAAACAGGTATAAGACAGCTATATATAACACTTATTCAGTAGCAGATCCATGAGAATTGTTTCCCTAGAAAAAGCGCAGATATGATATTTCTGCAACTGCTGACGTCTTTGTTAGAGGTAACAGTCCCAGTACAATGATTTGGACAACAACTTAGTTTTATGACACTGAACATAATTATTTCTATGATGCAACATTTCTCCAGTTCTACTTTGCAAATAATGTGTTACACAGTGATTATAAACCATTCCGAATGGATTATTTATGTCTCTTTTTTCAGGATTTAAATGATCTTCTAACAAGAAGAACTGAGCTGGTATAGTGAGAGCTTCATCATAGTCAGCTAAAGAACTATGACAAACCGAAGTCAGGTATTTCATGTTCAAATTTCCTTCTGAATAGTACTTAACATACACTTAGGGCCGGATTCACGAAACCTCCGTGTAAGACTTAATATGTCTTACTCGGAGGCTGCAGTTGAATGGCATGACGTCAGCATGCCATGCATATTCATGAGGGCATGTTGAATCATACCCTAGGCTAACACGGTCCATGTAGGAAAGTAGGGGGCGTGTCCGAATGCCGAGTACTGCAAAGGGACACGTCCCCAGAAGAGTCAGAGGCCTGAAAGTAAACACCCACGAGCGAGTCCTTAGAAATGTCAAGGAACACAACAGCACATATCCCCACAGACTAAACCCTACTGAAAATGTGTAAAATATAAAAATAGCAGTTTCATTTTTTTTTTATAATTTCAAAAATGTTTGCCTGCATTTGCGCTCGTTTGCGCAGGTATGCCCTTCGCTCAGCCACAGTTAGCAGCAGACATTGAAAAGCATATAAGATCTACATATGCAAATGAAGCCAAGTAGCAATAGCGTAGCGGTAGAGACATTGGCTAAAGAGGAGGTAGTCACGGTTCGAGCCCCCACAACATCATTCACCATTTTTATTTAAATAAGTATGAAACAATCCCCTGACATGTATATATATATATATATATATATATATATATATATATATATATATAAAACTATAATTTAAATAAAATGTAATGAAATGGGCCATGTATTTGTGAAGAAATCCGACAGAATAATTTATAAAAAAAAGGATTATAATTGCCCATAGCTGAGCAATGCTTTAGCAAGCTGAATATGAGTGCCCGTAGGTGAGCAACACTTTAACAAGCTGCATATGAGTGCCTGGAGGTGAGCAGCGCTTTAACAAGCTTAATATGAGTGCCTGTAGCTCAGCAGCACTTCACCCAGCGTAATATGAGTGCTCATAGCTAAATAACGCATTACCCAGCATAAGCTGTTTGCGTACCAGCGGGCAACAATGGGCAAGCTGTATCAAAGCTGCCTTTACACAGACACACCTCCTAGCCTGTCTAGACAGTAGTAAAATAAAAAAAGCAATACCAAAGGTCGAACCCGGGATACTGTGCACCATAGTCAAAGTACTGAACCACTAAGCCATGACAGTTCTACTGAGAAATACAGTATTAGCATATATATAGGAATGAATGAAAATAGAACCATGACAAAGCAGGTTTGCTTTAAGCTGATAAATATCCAAAATGGCCAATCACAGATAAGTGTAGGAAAACCGGCATATATAAGCCCCATAGGCAGGAATACACACCATAACTGATTGTGGTACCCATTTGCAGTCAGGATGGCAGGTGCAGGAGAGGGAAATCACTTTAGAGCACAAAGGTGGGGTGTTGAGGAGTCAAAATATATGGTTTGGCTCCTAATCCATGATCATGAAGCACAACTCATGCAGGGCCAGGTTCAATGGGGAGCATACAAGGCAGAGGCATGGAACCGGTTGGCACATGATCTCACCAGTGCCACAGGCATTCCGAGGACTGGTGAACAGGTCCGTCATCACCATGCGGACCTGAAGCGATGTAAGGAGGACCAACTGAACCATTGGATCCAGGAGGCCCGCCAAATGCCCAATGCCCCACTACTGAGTAAGTATCCATGTAATTACATATGTAAGAAATGCTATCCTAGCCTATAGTATGGAGAGGTATGTTCCAATATTCCTTCATTTATATTACAGCTGCTGGTGTTCGTTCCATGAATCGGCGAGCCTATGCTGATAGGCTGCTGAGGTTGCACCACCAGGCAGGTTAGTAATTATTTAGCTGGTTATTGTTATAGACTATAAGTGAGACAGATTGGAAAAGAGTTCAGTGTTGTAACCCAGTAATAAAGGTGAAATAAGCCTAGAATAAAGATTCTGCTAGTATTGTAAGATTAGATAAGTGATGCATCCTGGAAAAGAGTGTATTGCAATCCAGTAATAAAGATTAAACAAGTCTCAAATAGAGTTTCCACCTGTATTGTAATATCAGATAACAGCTTCAGCCTGAAAATGAGTGGTAATCAATCAACAAAGGATAGACAAGTGTCGAATACATCCTTGTTGTAACCCAGTAATAAATGTTAATAAAGCCTAGAATTAAGTACCATTCTGAAATGTAAATATAAAATAAGTGAGAGAGTGTGAGAAAGACAGTTTGAAGCTACCAAGAAAGCTGTAATAAGTCTGGAATAAAGGTATACTGCAGTCACTACATAATGAAATGAATGAGACAGCCACAACCAAAGAGTGTAATGTCTTAAATAAAGTACAGAACCTGGACTGTATCCATCCCACAACGTGGATATGTAGCTGTACCCTTGCATTATGGCAATAGTATGGTTGTATGAAATGCTGAACATCCACAGTTGTCTAGACCCATATAAATCAAATGTAGCAGGATGCTGTACCTGAACACAGCCAGATATGAACATATATGAATGAAAATGGAATGTATATTAATGTAGCAGTAACATCCCCATCACCAACATTCCTAAGGTTACATACAGGAAACTGTACTAATACATGTAGGGGATATATATCTGCATCTACTAGGAATGTACAGTATATGTATAGGTAGTGTAAGTTGTTAATGTAATATTTTTCCACCCTTCCCTATTTTCACAAATTATGCCATTCCACACCAAACTGGGTATGTGTATTCACAATTAATTCCCATGGACATTTGTCCTGTTGGTTCATACATATCTACATGTACGTTGATGCATGTGCCCTGTTCACATATCCAAACCTGATGGCCTGTTGCCACCAATCAACCCTGCATGCTGTTGGAATGTGCACTGTTGTTCTAAATATGCATGTGTTATGCTTGCTGCTCAATGTTCAGAATTCATGGGTGTTTGGTTAATGGGAATACTGATGCATGCTGTTACAACTAATTTTGAATGGTGTTGTTTGTTACTAACCCAAAATGCCATAAAATACTGCTAAACATAGGACAACAGGGAAGGCGGGTTCCAGCGAACCCATATCTCCCACCTCAGCTGGCGAGTGCACCTGGCACCAGTGCCCAGGCCGGGACTTCCTCCTCCGGTGGCCTTGTGCCACCTTCAGGTGGAAGCACTGCAGGGGATGGGGCTCGTCCCCCCTCTACAAGCATGGCCAGAGGATAGCCTCCACTCACCCTCCATAGGGTCTGGTCTGTGGTGCGTAGTGAGATCAGGCATTCTGTGACTGATCCCCTATGCCAGCTCGAGGCGAGAGTGGCACAACTCACGGGTGTGCCTGCCCATCCTATCCAACCCCCAGCACAGCCCTGGCCTGGGCTGTGAAGGTGCAGTGGTAACTGCCCATGGGTGGGGATCTCAGTTCCACTGTTGCCATCTGTGGGCTCATGGGCTTGTGATATCCAAACATCCATCCCCATCAATTGTGTTTACCCCCCACATGTGTCATACTCTGCCCCTGTATGCATCTTGTTTGTCTTGTCTGTTAACCTCCCCAACCTACCTCCCCAAATATACCTACTTCCTGTACCTCACATTCCACTCTCACCTGAAAAAAAAAGGGCACTCTGTTTCCACAAAAAAATTCCACCACATACATAGCTGCCCAATTCTCACACATGTCCGCTGGACATGTAAACTGATAATTCTAATTGGCAGTGCAACATATTTTGTTGTCCTCACCCCTATCTCAGGGGTTTAAGGTTTCAAATTTCACACCAAATTTCAAACATATGCACAGCTGTTGCTGATAAAGAAATGGGCAGCTATGGACCTTCCCTACATCCTTCCTGCACATTCCGAGCTTGTTTTCCTACTGTCCTACCCTCATTGTGCCCCCTTTTTCACCGCTTTCCTATTTCCCCATTTTCTTTTCTTTAAAAGAAAATAGCGTGGGTGTTAGCAGGAGTAAGCACTTTTAAGCAGTAGTCAGCGGGTGTGTGCTTGTGTGCGCTTAGCTAAGCATAGATAAGCATAGCTAAGCGTCGAGCAAACTCGTGCAAACCCGCTTACAACTGCTTAAAAGTGCCTTAGTCATTCTGTATGACAAGGCCTGTAGTCTGCTCATCAGCAAAATAAAATACCCATGTCAGTCTCGAACCCCGGAAACACTAGTCTGCATGAATTACCACTGAGCCACAGCAGATATACAAGAACTTGGTTCTGAAAGAAATATATCATGAAATACAAGTAGTGAATGTAAAGGGAAAATAGGAAGGCCATTACACAAAGCTTGTTCTGTGTATCTTTACTGGCAATTCTTGTGGAATTGCATTACATTAGTGTGAGAAGAGAAACAGCCATGCTAGTAGGTAATAATGTTACAGTAGCACCTTACAACCCCCACACAGTATCAGAGCAGGATAAACACCACCATATTTGAAAAGGTAAGAGGCCAGACCTCCCAACTGTGACTGATTTACAGGGATGTACTTGATTTTCAAACAACTGTTACCTGTGCCCCACTGACTCCCTGTGAAATGTACTAACAGTAGGCAGAAAGGTGGGGAATCCCAAGTAATGGTAACTGTCAATAAGTTAAAGTAGACACTACTTGCATGTCAGAAATGGTGTAATAACACATATGCTCAAAATACCCCACAGTCACAACTGCAGAATATCTGAAATATATCACAGGTGTATCCCACTGATATGTACCTTTCCCTGAGGCTGGTCAAATATATACATGAGAGTATCTGAGGCCTGCAAGTGTCAGAAACACACAGGCATATCAGCCTGTCTGCTGTTACATACTCTGTGAATAGCTGTAGAATTACTTCCACAAGCATGCCCTTATGTAGGAGTACAACACAGAAATATCAAAGGATGTAGCCATCTAACATACTAATAACAGTATAGCAGTTCACAAGCACTGCATGTGCCTGATATTCATAATTGTTAGTACAACATACTTAGTTGTCCTCACCCCTCTCTCAGGGGTGGAAGGTTTCAAATGTCATAGCAAATGTCAAACATATGTGCAGCTATTGCAGTTAAAGAAATGTGCAGCTATGGACCTTCCCTACACCCAGCCTGCACATCCCTAGCTGGTGTCCCCACTGACTTCCTGCTTCCTGCTTACACCTGTTTAAAAGTGCCTTATTGACTCTGTATGACAAGGCCCTAGTACTGCTCAGCAGCAAAATAAAATACCCCTGTAAGTGTCAAACCCCAGACCTTGGGCTCACCAGACTGCATGAAGTGCCACCAAGCCACAGCAAACATATAAGAACTTAGTGCTGAAAGAAATATATCATGCATTACAAGGAGTGAATGTAAATGGAAAATAGGAAAGCCATAGCAACACATTCCAGTAAAGACAAATATCAGGCATTCAAGGAGTGAATGTAAAGGGAAAATACAAAAGCCATAGCAACACATTGCAAGAACTACTGTTGTATGCCAGTTAATCCTCAAGTCCCATAGGTAAGTACATACCCCCATGTAAACAGTGTAAGCATTAGCAGGTGTGAGTTAACGTACACACTGAGAAGAGTGAACTGGAAGAAGCAACAGTCAGGTTTCAGTACAACATGCATTTCAGTGGCTACAACACAGCGTTAGATATGAGAGATATACCAACCTTCTGATTTACACAACAGTGTCCACAGCAAACCAGCATGGTCCCCACCTTGCAAAACTGAAAGGCCTACACCTACCTAACCTATCATTTTATAGCAATGTCCTGAAATCACAGTGAGAACTGCAATTACCACACAGCAGGCTGCATGCAATTACTAAATGCTGGCCACCAATTGGTGCAGAGGCCATCACATGCACATGTGCAGATACCTACAAAAGCAGCCCATACTGCCAGTCAACTCATGCAATAATATCATTGCAGCAACTGGAGGGAGAGAGAGAGAGAGAGAGAGAGAGACAGAGACAGAGACCAAAAAATAAATAAAAAGCAAGCCAGCCAGCAAGCCGGCCAGCAAGCAAGCCAGCAGAAAAAAAGCAGTCAGAGACAAAGGTAATGTAAACTACATAATCTAATAATCTACATACTGTGAACCCTCCATATGTGTTAGCAGTCTGTATCTATATGTATATGCAGATGTGCATAGGGCAAGGGACATACTGCAACTGTTAGTGAAGGCTGGACATACATATGTAGTTGAAGGTTGCTATGTGCACATATCAATGTAGGTTGTAGTGTGTGGCATTGAAAACAGCATGCAGTGCAGGTATATGCCATGTGGTGGTGAACTTCTGTGGGACTGAGCCAGTGAGGCCTGCTACAGCTATACGGCCTGAGGACAGCATAATGCATTATGCACAACACCGTGCAATGGAATGGTATGTCTCACAACTGTTTCAGAAGTGATATTCCCACCATGAAAGGTGGGCAGTCTATGTGCCTACATGTGCATGTATATGTACAGCAATGGATGTTTAGAAGTGTGTGTGTATATATATATATATATATATATATATATATATATATATATATATATATATATATATATATATATATATATATATATATATAAAGAGAGAGTGAGAGAGGGGGACATAGGGGCAGATGTACTGCAACAGGTGCCTGGTGACCAAGGCATGGACTGAACACCATTGTTGATACTGCAGTACCATACCCCATTCCAAAACATGTTACCCACTAACTACCACATAGGTGGTTGCCCGCCTACCACTGGAGGTGTCAGAAGGGAACATGGGACACAGGTGTACAATAGCCTCCCCTTTGATATCTACAGTGGCACACTAGTCTTGTAATCCCTGTACATGGTACGTGTCATCACAAAAGGTGTGTCAGCTAGGGAAATGTAAGTCAGTGTACCCCTCTACACCTCACAATGTCCTATGCAGTATGTACCTCCCATGAGAACTACTTCAAGTGGAAAGGCCACAGACATACCCAACAAAGACTGATAATGTCCTCAAACACATTCCCTATGCAGACTGACTCTCAAATCCACAGCTAGAGTGCCTTGCATACTTCCTACACAGAGGTTACCACTGCTGGACATACACAGTTATGTCATACCCATACCAGTTGGCCAACCACCATGGCAACACCTCACAATCCGTCCAGCCTACATGACCTAGGGCCCTAATCCTTGTCACCACACTAAACAGCACATGCTGGAGGTACAGATTTCTATACACAAATATGCCATATCCTGGAGTAAACCACCCAGCATTAACAAACAAGGCTCCTTATTAGTAGATGTCATACATACCCCTGATGAATGTTATGGAGATAGGTAATACGACCTGTGAGTCACCTCTGTGAAACAGTTTGACAGGAGCAAGTAAAATCACATTACATGTGTCCCAAAGGGCAGAGTAGCATATGGCTAGGATGCCCTAGGCCAAGGGCCAATAGCATAGTACCTGCCTATGACACAATGCACACACATGTACTCAGTGCAGTACCAGCTATGTGATGTTGAATGAGTGTACACTGATTGTGTGCAAGGTCTGTAAAGGTGTGATAGCTTAGTGTAAGTTTATGTCTGTCATGGTAGTTAGTGTCCTTGGTGTGCGGCCAGAGAAAGATGTGTCAGTTATCGGGATGCAAACATAGTAGATTGGCATATGTTGTTCTGTACTTCCCTGTGTATGACTGCGGTGTCCCATCCTAGGCAGAAGCAATACATGTATGCTCAGTAAGTGGTACTGCTGTTGAATCCAGCTCACATATGAACTGTTGTACTACCTGAAGCTGTAGGCCTAAACACTACAGTATGGTGTATGTTCACATCCCCTGGTAACACTGTCTGGTGTGTTTCCTGTAGTCTGCATGGATTACATACCTCATGCATAGGTATCTGTAAGTAGGGGCACACAGTACTATAAGGTACACAGTTAATGCTCATCTGTGTTGTCATACATTTGTGTGTTGTATGTATGCGTAATGTGTGTGTAATGATTTCTGTACCATGGCCGCAATCACATGTGTGTTACAGGGTATGTGTGTTTACCTGGCAGCATGTATACTCTGTGACAGCAGTATGCTGGCTATAGTAACAACTGTGCACATATGTCAGGTAGGGGTATGGCATCAAAGACTAGGGTGGATTACCATTAAAACTGTAAATGTGCATTGCATTCATTGCACGGGATGACAATATTCTTCATCCATTAGCTTGATACATACCCCCAGTGTGAGGTTGTGCATTGTATCCCACACAGTGTGCTGAGTGCTTGTGTATACTAGTTTGTTGTATGGAGTGTGGCAGCCAAAGTCAGACAGTTGTGGGCTGAGCACTATGTGGTATCGAACATGTGTATCCCCTGATAGACAGACAGATGCTATATATGGCAGTTAAGTGATATCAGTACATTAGAATATTAAGTGTGCCACATGACTTGCTTACATATTTTTCTTTTCCTTCTAGGGTGATGGTGCATCAGCGAAACCCACCTTATACAGCAGCAGAGGATCAGGAAATCCACCAGAGCCTGGTGCAGAATTACTGTGTGTTGTTTTCCAGGAGCAGCCAGAACCAGCATGAGGGGGCTGCACTGTGGCAAGATCTTGTCTGTCAGGTAAATGACATAGGCATTCATAACCGGACATATCAGCAGGTACGCCATCACTGCAGTGATTTAATTAGACATGTCCGGCAGCATGCATCTGATATCCACAGACAACAGCTTGCCACAGGCAGTGGGGTACCTATCCACCCCACCTCACCAGTGTTGAGGAGCACCTCCTAAGTGTTGTGGCTCCAGGCCAACAACAGCAACATCCACAAACATGTGTCATCGTGGAGGTCGGAGCCACCCAGCATGTTGAAATGGAGCGTGCAGGTAACATGCCATATCTCTAGTTGACTGTTCTCTGTACTGATAGTTTATTTGTGTGTACTGTTTGTGTAGCTGTTAACCTGCCTATTCTTCTGCAAGACTGATATTCTGAGCATAATCTGTACACCTGTGAAAGCCACCTGTTGTACTACTGTACTTTATCATACTCACAGTATCAATGGCACAGTTGTGGCCACTGGCAATCACTCTCATATTTTTGCAGGTCCCTCTGGAGTGACAGCAAGGCAGCCAATCCATGCTGGTGAGTGTGTAATAACAATACTATTGCTAATGGCATGTGTATGTCATATGGAGGTGTAGTCTGTGCACATGTAACACACCTACGCATAATGCATGCTGTGCATGTTTGCTGTGAGACTATGCATATCCCATTATTCTCAATAGCTGCCTCACTCACATGCAATACGCTGAGCATGACACACATGTGTGGCAACACAATACTGGACATTGTATAGGCATACCTGATACACATGTACACAACACACACATGTTTGGCATACACACTACACCTTAGCCTGCTAGACATGTCCAATTATGACACCTGCTGTATGGCCACCCTTCAGTATCCCACTTATCATCTACGCAGCACACATAATATACCTGAGGGGTAGAGGCCTATCATGTCTTTGTGCAACAGTCTTGAACAAATAATACATTCATGTTAGGCAATGCTCACTATTGGCCACCTTACAAACCCATGTAACAAGTGGCTGTGTAATTGTGGATGTAGTCATGTTACTGCATGTCAGGTACAGCATGCTAGCTGCCTGTCTGGCACACATTATCATTGTTGACTGACCACAAGAAGCATATTGATCATGGCTCACGTTACTACACCACATCCAGTTCTGCCAACCACAAAAGTACACATAGCAGTCATTGCGTAGCACCGTCATGTGTTTGTGTGTGTGTGTGTGTGTGTGTGTGTGTGTGTGTGTGTGTGTGTGTGTGTGTGTGTGTGTGTGCAAATATATGCACCCACAGCTTGTAACACTTGCACAACATTGTTATGTCCTTGTACACATTGTGTCCCAGGGTGGAGACAATCACTGAACAACTACACACAAGCATCAAGTACATGTATACTGTTATTAACAAGGGCTGTCTACACTTGCACTGCATGTTCCTGTGCAACACATAATTTGCATGCTGACACATGTGCTGTGATGTTTTTCCTTGTGATACTGTCACCCACCCTAAAACAGTATTGTGTATGTGTTGGATTGCAGGTGTGTCTGTGTTTGTATCTGCTGTACTGAGGAGTGTGCCTGTGTGCTTGTGTGCCTGTGTGCCTGAGGACTTGTGTGCCTGTGTGCCTGTGTGCATGTGCGCCTGTTTGCATGTGTTCCTGTGTGCATGTGTGCATGTGCGCCTGTGTGCCTGTGTGCCTGTGTGCCTGTGTGCATGTACGCCTGTGTGCATGTGTGCATGTGTGCCTGTGTGCTAATATCGTGTACACATTTGTAAACTGTTTCCTATCTTCCTCTCACAGGTTCTGATGTTGCTCTGGTGGAGTGCAGCAGCCACTGCTGAGGATAGTGATTATGATGATACATGTGTAATGGCACAGGGAGGTGTGACAGGGTCTGTCATTGGTCAGCCAATTGACACTAGACAGCAGTCAACCCCATCAATGCACACAGTCATTCTGCCGATACATCCATTGTCACCAATGTCCTTAGCTGAGGGACAGCATACAGTGGGCATTTACCAGGGTAGTGTGGTATCATTGGCACATGCATCCCCTCAGAGCAGCCATGGCCAGATTCCTGACATGGTACCACACAGGCAGATGTCCAGGGGTTCTCCTGGGAGCATCCATGGTCGTACTGCCCCTGTCAGACGTGCCCACAGAGGTCTTTCATCCTCAGCTATGTTCCAGGCTGTAATGCAGGCACAGGCACGTATGGAACGGTACACCAGACAGGGTCTGAGAGAGCTTAGAGCACATCACACTGCTATGAATGACACTATGCGTGAAGTTGCGTCTGCCATCCATAACATCAGCGAGGTCATTGATAGACATTGGGGGGGACATTAGATCTCTTCCACAACTACATGTCCAGGAGCCAGGACAGTGCAGGACGTTTGAGGCATTGACGTGGACGTATGCCAGCAACATTATCAGCTGGCAGTCATCGCGGATGACAACAAACCCGCAGCCGCTCCCATAGTGCCAGTACCAGCCCCAGCAATGCTGGATCTGTGCTGTCATTAGACCGTACGAGAAGACCATGTGCATGTGGCTCTGGACAGTCCCAGCAGGGACACCAGTCAACAACCCACTGCTTCTGATGACAGTACCCAGTTTGGCTTAGTACCTGATACTGTCCGTAGCACCCCTGCCAGGCACAGGTACAGTGTCCATGGCCAGAGACAGTAATCTGTATGACCTGGCAGGTACAGTCTGTGGCTGTCCACAAACAGCCATATATGGCAGCCATGTGGTGGAACTGTGTGCATGCATACACACACACATAATGCTAACACCTAGGGCTAACACATACACACAAACATTGCAGCAACATTGCCCCATGTTGTACTGTTGTCCCTCACTAACACACACACACACACATACATGTCAATTGGATGTGTCAATGGCATACTCTGGCAAACCAAGTACACACCCTGTGCATATGATGAAACTGTGCCACCTCCTGCCGCCTGTAACATTGATGCAGGAACAGGGTAGCATGGTGCTGATGCACAGGGTGACTACATAGCACTGTAGTAATATTATCATGTTGTTAACAGTACAGTGTAATGATGTTGTGGATATATTCGAGCATGCATGATGCATTACCTATGTTTGTCATTGCAGTTTTGTATACACCAGTGTTAATTCCCAAAGTGTACTGTCTGCACATGTGTCACATGGCTGTTGTGTGTACCTGTGCCTGCATGTGTTGGGGTGTGGACAGTACATGTGTGATGTTTGCAGCACTGAGTTGTAGGTGTACATTTGTGGACATGGTTAGCATGGAACATGACATGGTTTGACAGTATGCTGTGGGTGATACGGTTTCCAAATGTCAATGGTCTGCATTCTGGTAGTATACACAGCTTACATAGCCTGACATTCAGTGGTCATTACATGGTGTCTCTTCAACTGATACACAGATGTAGGAACCTGGTGTCAGTGATATCCCTGCAGCACTACACTATACCAGTAGCCATTCTTACTGAGCCCCACATATCCCTGGGAACAATACTCTTTGGCATATAGCAGTCTCACGTACATGCCAACACACTACAGATATGTCCATCCATGACTGCAAATACATAGAGTGGCCTACAATGCATTCTACACATGACACACCTAACCACCACAAGGGTATCATAAGGACAGATACCTGTTGTCCAAGCCATGCTGTATTGCTGTAATGCAACTGTGGCATTGGCATCGGCATGTAGTTAACATAGTATTCCAATAGTACCATGTAGGTGGTAGCACCCATCATGTAGAACGGGTAATGGTGGACAAGTGTTATCTTGTCTTTCCTGTGATATTCACATTTCCAAAGGTATTCTGCAGTCCCTCGGTGTATCACCTAATCAAGAAGGTGTCTGTATGCATATCAGCGACAGTTGCCATACACCTACACTGGGTGTCCATCACTCACAAACTTTGCTGTGTTTTAACATGTCTGACATATACTCCAGACATGAACCCTCACCCACATTAATCTATCAAAGCTTTCATGGGTGTGTGTCACATAGTTTGCCTAGGACACAGATCACTGTAGTAGCCTGCATTGTCACCAACATACATGTATGGCCTAAGGTCTGGTAAGCTGTGGTACATGCTGGCAAAGGTAACAACTGTATTCATATGGGGCAGGCTTCACACATAGGAACTATTAAAGGTCACAGGTACATATCTGTATGTGGCACACACATACCTGATGTGTGCATTGAAATTACTGTTATAATAATATGTCATACAATAATAAAAGCAAAACACATTGACAAACTGTGTGACAAACACACACAGGGCATTTTTAGGATTCAAACCCCTACCTAACTATGTTATGATACTTGAGAGAGATGCATTAGCACAGCACGCTATTCACATTAGTGGGTGATTTTTTCTCTCCTGCTGTATTTATAAGGTGCTGACATCATCAGTCTTTCCAAAGAGGACTGTACATCTTTTAGTGTGTTATCCCAGTCTTCAAAAAGGCCCTTTCTTTCACAGAGAATTGCATACATACACACCCACACACAGCATTTGCAGGATTCACCCCCTACCTAACTATATTATGATACTTGAGAGAGACGCATTAGCACAGCGCGCTATTCGCATTACTGGATGATTTCCCTTCTCCTGCTGTATTTATAGGGTGTTGACATCATCAGTCTTTCCAAAGAGGAATGTACATCTTTTAGTGTGCTATCCCAGTCTTCAAAAAGGCCATTGCTTTCACAGAGAATTGAATACATACACACCCACCTGCCCCCCCCACGCGCAGCGTTTGCAGGATTCAAACCCCTACCTAACTATGTTATGACACTTGAGAGAGACGCATTAGCACAGCACGCTATTCACATTACTGGGTGACTTCACTTCTCCTGCTGTATTTATAGGGTGCTGACATCATCAGTCTTTCCAAAGAGGAATGTACATCTTTAACTATCCCTCAGTATGGGGGATAACAATATCTGTGCATTAACAGATGCCTAGTTCAGGGTCACATATGCACACTGGCACTGCCAGGTTATGTTCTATAGCATGCTTCATGACCACAGGACTTGTAACACACAACACAAGTAGGGGGTGTAGCCATATACATCACAGATACACACACCTCTGGGTTGGTACCACTGCACTAAGCATGACAGGCCATACATATACAACTACCATTGTGCAAAACTGCCTTTTAGTTTGGTGTGTGGTTCACACCACCCCCCCATACCCAGTAACCACACTTGGCTTTCCTGGGAACAGTGTAGGATATGCAGGTCTTCACACACACCATTATAGTGGTTGACTTCAGGTACACAAATATTGACTGGGGATACTACTCAGACCCTCAACAACATCACCCTACAGCCACTACAATTTGTGAATCCATGTGCTATGGCACAACCAGTCACCACACCCATAAGGGGGAATACATATTGGACCTGATCATCACCAACATGGGGACTCTATGTTCCACACCAGAGGTAGAACCATCATTGTTAAGATCAGACCATAAACAACTTTCCCTGGACATCCATATCCCGTCCCCACCCGAAGCCAAGGAAATCACTGTAAAGAATTTCTCAAAAGCAGACTTTGCACTTGTGAAGACTGGGGTGGAATACTTCAAAGGCCCCGTGCTGGAGGATAATACAGCCCAATCTGCAGAATCCTTTACAAATGCATTGTATGAGCACCTGCAGGTATGCATTGATCATGCTATCCCAAATAAAACCTTGACTCCTCCAAAACAGTAGACCTGTCTGGTTGACCCCAGCCATATATAAGCTGTACAACAGAAGGAGGAAGCTACTACATAACAGAGCAATATCCCACAGACCCACATAGATAATAACCTCTCCTTTGCTAATCACATTGACAGAGTCATTGCAAAGACCTTTATATATCCCTCCTTATCACATGGGTGTTTGCATGTAGATCATGGGAGGTCATCGTGGCCCTCTACTAGTCACTCATCAGGCCCATGGTTGACTGCAATGCCCCTTTTGGGGTGTACCTTACCCAACACCTGCAGCAACTACAGTGAACACAACAGTACCTCCCCAAGAGGATCATGGACTACACACAGATGTCCTATGCAGCTCAACTAAAGGATCTCTAGCTCTACTCAGTTGCTTAACGCCTACTTAGAGGTGATCTATGCCTGACGTATGCAGCCATTTCAAACCCAGAAGTAATGGACATGCTCCACTTCATAACATCCAAGACCCTTAGAGCTACACACTCCAGGAACTTAAACCTCAGCACAAAAATAAATAGGACATGCTGCAGGGACAGATTCATTACCCAGAGGCTCCCCTCACTCTGGAATTGAATCCCAAATAAAGTTAGACATAGCCCCTTGCCAACCCTCTTCCAGCAAAATACAGCCGCATGGATGGGAAATTGCAAATTCACACCTGGGATCTCCACTGTGTCCCTGCTTGACAGAGGCACAGCAAACTAGCCTTAATGGGTGCCTTCTGTGACCTACTTTACAGAGGCACAGTAGGCTAGTCTACTGGGGAGGTGGACACCAAATACACTCTGCCTAGGCTTATGACTTCCCTAGGGCAGACAGCCTAGTATTGACCTCTGCACCTATGTTTATGTTCGGGATGCACAATATTTGTTGCTGCTACTGTTTGCAGGTATTTATTGCCGTAGCTTTCCCAGTTTCTATGAACAACTTGTGTATCTGCGTAACATGTTTGATCATGACAGGTTTCCAGTATATTAATATATGTGTCTGTTGTCATTTAACTGTGTGCACAGGGCAGATTGCTGGATCGTGGGAGGTTCCTGGCTTAACACATACAACTGCCAGATATGTGTGACTGACTGCTATACTCAGATATGGCCTAAGTGTGTGAGCATGCCCAGTTCAGGCTTTCCATGGTTTGTTGCCTGACATATGTCTCATTTATCCAAGTGTGTGAGCATGCCCAGTGTGACCTTTCCATATGTTGTGATCTGGAGTCCACTACGTTTCTAGTTGTGTGTGAACATGACCAATATTGACATTTATACTGTGTGTGTTGGAAGTCATGTTGTGTTCTTACTGCCAGACTCCTTTGTGTCATAACTCAACAGGGATTATGCTGTGCCTGCAGGGTTTCCATGTGATAGTTTGCAAAGACTTGGCAACATTCTCTCATACTGGCTGAACCCTTCAATACTGTCATGGTGTAGTGGTTCAGTACTTTCACTATAGTGCACAGTTATCATGGGTTTGAGTCCCATCACTGCTTTAAATGTTCATACTGAGTAGACCAGACTGGTTAAGGGCCAGTTGGGCAACTATGAGCATGTTGCATTTTGTTCAGCTATGGCCTACTTAAACCAGGCTTGTCCGACATTGCTGTGTATTCACCGACTTGGGTGGACATTGCCAAACATTACTCCACATTGACCACAGTTGTACTAGTTGGTGTGTGTGATTCTGTTCATAGGTTCATACTAGGCTATCTGCCCTAGGGCATTTATAATCCTAGCCAGAGTGTGTTTGGCTTTCAACACACATTTTAAGTGGAGTTTGCCATGACATTTTTCAAGGTTAGTATACTGTGCCTCTGCTAACAGTGACATAGAAGTGATACCCAGGGTAACCCTACAATCTCCCATCCACTCATCAAGATTCCTCTTGAAAAGAGTCAATGAGGGATTCTGGCTAACCTGGAATGGGGGTTTACTCAAGAGTGGGTTATGAATCTGTCACTCCAGCATGTCCTATTTATTTCAGTCCTGAGGTTCAGGTCTCTTGAGCGTGTAGTTTGATGGGATTCTGATTTTCTGAGGTGTGGCATGTCCATTGATTCCAGGTTGGACATGGCTTTATATATCAGACACAGATTGCCTCTGGGCAGGCAGTATGCCACTGAGTGGAGCTGCAGTTTCTTTAACCAGGCAGCGAATGGCATGTGTTTGAGCCCTTTGATCCTCCTGGTGAGGTACTTTTGTGGTCATTCCAGCTGCTGCAGGTGTCTGATAAGGTACATCCCACAAGGGGCATTGTACTCCATTATGGGCCTGATGAGGGATGAGTTAAGAGGCACGATGACCTCCCCTGATGTAGATGTGAATACCTTCATGATTAGGTGGGCTATACGAATTTTTTTCTAAACACTTTGGCCATGTGGTTATCGAGAGATTGCTATCAGCTTGGGTCCCCAGGTCCCTTATCACTTCTTCCATACTTAATGGATTACACCTATGTGGTAATTTGTGGGCACTTAGTTTTTGACAAAGGGGAGGACTATACATTGTTTTGTGTTTAGCTTGAGGACATGGCTCTGGCACCAGTTGTCTGTTCCTATGAGGCCCTTTTGTAGGATGCTTGTGTTAGCTGGAGGGTTGATTATGGCACCCAGTTTGCAGTCATCTGCAAACTTGTTCACCAACAGTCCTTCTGTGTTGGCCTGTACCACTGAGAAATATATACCAAACAAGGGAGGTCCCAGGACTGAGCCTTGTGGGATGCCACTTGTAGCTGGTGTGGGGTCTGACATGGCTCCAGCATTTCTGACCATGTGGGTTCTGTCCTCGAGCCAATTTGCAACCCATCTAGTGACATAGGGGTTTATATTGAAGCTGGTGATCTTACCTATGATGACCAAGTGGGATATTGTATGGAAGGCTTTTGCGAGGTCCAGGTAGGGTGTGTGGACCACCTTCCCCTCGTCAATGGCCTTGGTGACTGTTTCAAATGACTCAACCAGGTTTAAGAGGCAGGATCTGCCCTTAACAAAGCCAAACTGGGTAGGATCCAATGTCTGTAGGTCCCCAATATGTTTATTTCTGAGGTCCATGATGATCCTTTCCATAGCTTTGCAGACCAAGCTAGTCAGGCTTCTGGGGCAATAGTTTGCAATATCCATTGAGGCACCATCTTTGTGGAGAGGGACCACTGTTGCTGTACACTGCTCTTTGGGTACATATCCTGTGGTAAGGCTGACATTGAACAGTGGTTTTATGTTTGTGTTCAATTCTTCTTGGGGTTCATGTTGGACACAGCCCAGGACACCGTCTGGTCCCATTGATGCTGTGTGTTTTGCTTTGGAGAAGCTGGCTGTTACCTGAGCATCTGTGATGTCAGGGGGCCAGCACTCTGCTTGGATAGATATTTGCCCTTTTGGTGGGGAGGGGGGGGGAGAAGTTTGCACTGAACCTGTCAGCTCAGATGTTGGCAATGTCTGTGGGTTTGGTGTATTGTTTGCCATTTTGGACTACTTCTGATCATATCTGGGGATTCCCACACAGGTTCCTACCATAAGTAAAGAATGCCTTGTGATTATCCTTGGTGTCCTGTACAATTTTTATCTCAAAGATGGCCTTAGACGATCTTATGTGTGGCCGTAGTTTTTCAATAATATTGATCAGAGATGCCTTCACTTTTTGGGATTTTGATCTATCATATAGTAGCTTCCTCCTTGTATTGTATGGTTTGTTTATGGCTGGGGTCCACCGGACAGGATGCCTGGCTTTGGAGGATTGAGTCTTGGTTTTATTTGGGATTGCATGATCCATGCATTCCTGAAGGTGTTCATAGAATGCGTTTATAAAGGGTTATGAGGTCTGGGCCATATTTTCCACAGGCACAGGGGTTGTGAAGGATTCCACCTCAGTTTTGAGGAGTGTGACATTTGCTTTAGTGAATTATTTTCACTGTGTTTTTCTAGCCATGGGCTGGGATTGGGATGTGAATATCCAGTGAGATTACTCTCTGGTCTGATCTTACCAGTGAAGGATACACTTCTGGTCTTGGGCATAGAGTCCACATGTTGGTAATGATCAGGTCCAGTATGTTTTCCCCTGTTGTGGGAGGGGTAGCAAGTCGTTCCATAGCATTTTGGTTTATAAATTCTGGGAACATTTGGGCTAGGGTGTTGGGGCTAGGGTAATGCTCCCAGTCTATGTTTGGGTGGTTGAAGTCGCCCAATATAATGGTGTTTGGGGAGACATTCATATTTTCATGTGTTCTCCAGTTGGCTAAGTGTGGTTCCTGGAAGGTGGTTTTAGCCACTGTTAGTTGCACATGGATAGTCTCCGATGCTTCATGCTGTGCCACCAACCTGGGGGTGTGGGTATCTTTGAAAAAATATTAATACTCACCCTCCTTTTGTAGTTTGTTCCATGTTTTGCAGCTATAAAGCATGGTATGAGGTGTAACCTGTTAATGCTAGGCTGCTCTTGGGAGCCTTGAGCCAGGTTTCTGTTACTGCACAGATATCAACATTCTCCATGCTAAGGAGAGTTTGGAGTGCATGCATCTTGCAGTTTAGACTTCTGGCAATGAGTAGCATTACTTATGATTTCTTATCCCTTGTGATACCAATGGAGGTGGGTTTGTGTTTCGAGCCTTACCTAAAAAAGGCACTATGGGGGTGACAAGAGCCTTTGGCAATATCCAAAAGGCCACAGGTGATAGGTGAAATCCATCCCTAGCGAAGCATCATGTCTTGTCGAGCATGTCATCCCAGGCTGACAGACATTGCATCCCCTTTCACTGACACCAATACTTAAGCCAATTGTTGTAATTGATCATCTTGTCTTCATATTGTGGCCTCATGTTTGGTGAGGGTAGGATGATACTCAAGGTCATCAAGTTTGCATATATTACATGGTGGTAAATGCTGTTTAGCACTACCTTACATTGCTTAACACATGGCAATCATGCTTCAGGTGGTGCTGCAGGGCTGCCTATGTCAGATGCACATACTGCACTCCCTATACATGTTTGGAATCAGGTAGCGTTAAGTTAGGCATCCATTTTACTATATGTGCGAGTCAGAGAGAGGTATCATTTCCAGGGTTCCTACTGAGCCAGTGTATGTGCTATGCGTTGCCTCTTTGCCAAGGCATACTGGGCATGCCTCCTTCTGCCTACTGGGGCAGGCTCAGGTTGTTCCTCCTCCGAGTCACACTCTGCCTGTGATGGCCTTGGCACTGGTGGGGGGCTGTTTGGCCCAGGCCTATGCTGGTCCTGCTGCAGCTGTTTTCGCAGAATCATATTATGTAGCATAGCACATACCATGACAATTTGGGTACATGTAGTTGTGAGTATTGCAAGGCTCCACCAGATGTGTCCAGGCACCGGAACCGTGACTTGAGCAACCCAAACACACGCTTGATTACATTTCGTGTTTGCGCGTGTGCCTCATTATGGCGTTCCTGTTCAGGTGTGTGTGCATTTCTAATGGGTGTCATCAGCCATGGCTCCAGTGCATAGCCAGCATCCCCCACTAAGTGACCATGTGGGATGTCCCCATTGGCAAATGTCTGGTACAGCTGTGTCAGATGCCAGATATGGGAATCATGGTAGCTTCCAGGGCAGCCAGCACACACATTCATTATTATGCCCTGGGCATCACACACAATCTGGCAGTTGATGGAGGGGAAGCCCTTGCAATTAATGTAGGCCCTACCCCACTCTCCATCTGGTGCTTTGATGCATGTATGCGTGCAGTCTATTGCACCCACTACCTCTGGGTATTCTGCTATTTGCCGGAAGAGACGCATATTGCTGGTCAATATCTTACAGGAATTGGGGAAATATACATGATCACCGACATGTGCTGACATGGCATCCAGGTGCAGTACCCTGGATGCTGATGCCTGTGATATCCCCATCATATCACCAGTTGGTCTCTGAAAGGTACCTGTTGCTAGTATTCTTAGGCCAACACATACCTTGGTTTCCACTGGGATGGGTTCCCCTCTGTTGGTTCTGTGTGTGAGGCATGGCCTGCACAGCTCAACAATTTGCTGCAGGATGTCTCTGTCCACTCTATAGCGCTCCACTATCTCCAGCTCATGTAACCTCTGGTAGGTGACCCTGGACCTGTACACTCTTCTCCGTCTCCTCACTGTGGGTTGTCCAGCAGCATTTGCGTTGCCACCACCCTCAGCATGTTGCATATGTCGTCTTATAACAGCAATGGCAGCCCCTAGCATTTTTTGTCTGAGTGTAGCTTTTTCAGTTTTCACTTCTAGTAGCTTACTCCAGTGTTGCAGTGTCTCTTGAGAGAAACAAACTGCACTGTTGTTTGCAGAGTTTTAAGTGCTGGGCTGGGCTAGTGTTCTGCCTGTGTAATTGCCTGATTCTGATTGTTTGCACCTGCTAGCTCTACTAGTATTCCCTGGTAGCTTCCTACTATTTGTTGTGCTTCCTTTTTCCTTTCTGTTTCCTTGGGGGAGCAACGCACATACAAGTGGAAACACACTCATAGCAGCTCACATGTGCGCACACATGCTTAGATGGACTAAAACTTGCTTATTCAGGTTAAAACGCCCACACACCAGCGCAAACCACTTACAGGTCTTCCAACAGCCTTATACATGCTTACTCCAGCTTAAACGTGCGCACTCACGCTTTCACGCGCGCACTCTGTCTTACTCGAGTTTACAGGCATGCACACGCGCATACCCGCTCAGCAAGAAACTTTGGTGTTATCCACAGTATACACCTTCCATTTCTTGGCTTTCCCTGGCCTACCTGTTGACACACCTCTTTCCATGATGTCTGACAGCTAACACATGCCACTGTGCTCCAATGAGTTTCGCTACTTTCATACATACCCCCCTTGTGATGTCACCTATCTCCTACTCTGTTCCTCCCCATATCCTACTCCTACACTCCACTGACTGTGCTCATTTGCTATGTAAAAGTGTGATTCACTATCCTAACACTCATTTACATAGGATTGCCTACTAATGCTTGGTTACATGTCTTAGACTGGGCTTCTCCCCTTAGCAACCCCTACTCGGTGGCCATGTTGTCTTCAGCCTGCTATTCCCTTACATTGTCATTTAGCAATTTTCATAAATTCCACGTTTGTGGCTTTTATTGTCTTATTTTATAATTTTTATAGCGCACCCCATTTGTGCTGCGCTGCGCTATGCTTAAACATCGGAAATCGCTGAAAAAAAATTATTTTTATTTTAATTTTGCATCTGGGAAATTTCCAATGGCCGTATATTTGGCCATTGGCATGCTTCCTCAACCATATGCAACCTTTATTTGGAGCTGACAAGGCTCCATTGTGCTATTTGAAGAACGATACTCAGTTGTCAACTGAGTACATTTCTGCAGCTAACATGTCTCCTACTTGGACAGGTTTGTGCTTCCTGGATCGCAAATTTACCTCATTTGCATGCCTTTTGGCTGTAAGTGAGGTAATTTGCATATCCCAGCCCTGTTCGTGTATGAGACGTTTTAGGAGCTCTCTTACATGCCCCTACAGACTGTTCCTGGATTGCTCTTCGGACATAATGGCTGCATGGAGTCTTACTCTACTCATAGACTCCATGCAAGCCATCGTGAATCCGGCCCTTAGTATTTTTTTAAAGTGAGCATTTAGAAAACAGAAGATTTTTTTTCACAGCTTTTGTGGCGTTTGTGACATTGTATGTCCTTCTGATGTTTTACTCTACTTATATCATTCTTTTTTCACAAGGAATTTTATATCAGCATATGGAAGCATTATGCCAGTAATGTGGGATATGAGAATAGGCTGCTAAACCATGAAATGTTAATAGAATATTCATTACTGCTTACCTATCTATTAAAAACAAATATTAACATAATTTGCTTGCAGTATAAGTTTACCAATAAAACCATTTTAATCCATAATTTAAAAGAAGATCATACAAGGAAATTCCTTACACAGAGGATTATGAACGGATCACTGATCCAAAACAACTTATTATGTGTTTGTGACATGGATGCTTGAGAAGTGAATATTGGCGTCTATGTCATTAACACATAATAAGAAGGTTATGATCAGTGACTCGATCATAATTGTTTGTAGTGTATGGAGTTTTATCTACTCCAGGTACTGCAAGTTACAAAAAGCTGTGAAACACTTACCAAGTGCTAGAGTCCCTTTCATTTACACTCATCTATGCCTCTCAACTGTCCAGATTTTCTCAACATTCATTTAAGTTTCAGACTTTGTATCCTTCAGAAAATGCAAGTGAACACACACCCTGTTATTTTAGCAATTACTTAAGTTTATAACAGGAAGTCAAGGATACATTATTGGCAGTGGCGGATGGTGACTTCAAATCAAAGGGGGGCTGCAGGAGCTAGCTGAATGGCTGGGGTCAAGGGGAAGGGGTGTGGCCAACCAGAAAGGGGAGGAGCTATGCTCAAAACCACAAAAACTAACTTTAATTAAATACACTGCCCTGTGTGGCAAACCATCATTATGAGAGTCCAATCAAGACAAAATAAGTGTAGAAGAATAAAAATATTTCAATGCATTGGCTGCATGACAGCTTACTTAATCTATAGATGGAAACAAAAGGTTGTGAGGCATGAAAAAATAAATTACTTTTTAAATACGTTACTGGAATGTCAGTCAAAATCAAGAACAAGCAAAACCAGAAGCACTCAACTCAAACCACTTCTCCTTGCACTGCAGTTCTAATTATAATTTATATTCAACTTTATTAAAGTGCCAAGTAACATGCTGAAAGTAGAAATATCTGTGATGCCCCCACTTGTAAAAATGTTTCTTATCCAAAAAAAGACCTGTTGCCTGACAACTATCTACTTGTTTCATGGGGAAAACATGTAAGTAAAAATTGAAAAGCAAACAAGAAACAAGCTCAAGATAGATTGCTAAAAGGATAACTGTACAGGTTATGGACCACACATGATTGGCATTCTGTTTAGTTTACGGGTGAAGTCAGTTTACGGGTAAAGTCTGTAGAGATGACTGGAAGTCTCCAACAAGTGTAATGAGCTTTTTAAAATAATGGAATCCTGTCCTTTAATACCCAAGGCTTATACATTATCTAGTCAAGTATTCTCTGCATGGCAACAACAGAAAGGTGTTCAATGTTAGCAATTCTTTAACAGTATGCTTATTAAAGCTTACTTGCATCTTATGATCTCAGACAAGCTTACATTATGGTCATTAAAGCATTGCTACTTAAACAGAGCAACAGGCACTTTGAGTAATAAGCATAAATCAACAGTACAAAAATATGACAGAAACCAGACCTTTCTGCAAAATCAAGGACAGATGAAAAGCCACTGTAGTACTTGTGTCTACCTTGGATGGGGGCACTGCACATTTACACTGCATAACTACTCCTTGCCTTGCTTGGACACATCCAGAGTCAGTACATGGTGGAGTGGGGTGCAACAAGTATGTCACAATTTGAAATGTCTCTGGCTGACTGTGATGGCCCTGATACGTGTCATACCTCTCAACCTCAGAGCAAGAAATCTGGACAAAGCCATACACAGAAGTGGGACAAATGCCCACAAATAAGGACAATTTTTAAATATTGCTCTAATAAACTTAGAAAGATAATAGAATAGGTCTTGCATTAGTATGACTTTTCTGAAGGGTATAAAATCTGAAACTCAAATGTCTGCCATTATTTTCTAACTTCAGTCTTTAGTGATTTGTCACTAATTTGCCAAAAAACACAATTTTATGAAAAATGGACCAAATGTGATGCAAAAATATAAAATAGCCACACAATACAGCTGGGAACCTGTCAAAGAAGAGACACTTTAATATTAGTACTGCTAGTAAGCTAACTTAGTAAGCTGACAAAATAAAAGAATCTACATGCATTTCAAGTAATCTATAACTTTGATTATTACAGTTATTTCTTAATTGTAAACCCTCCATGTTTTCTTCCAAAATTGCTATTTTGCGGAGGGATTATTAGAGGGAAGAGCAACATTTTAAGCCAAAATCGGAGACAGTTGAGAGGTTGGCTATGCCTAATTCTATAAAGCAATTTATTTGCAAGTACCTCTCAACCTGTTAATGCAGTAAATCTGAACAAGGCCAAATATACTGGGGGAACATATAAACAATACTAAAAATTGCTCTTGTATAAATTGAGACAGTTGATAGAATAACAGTTCTTACTTTAGCATGCATTTTTCTGAAGGTTATGAAGTCTGAAACTCAGTGTATCATTATTTAGTGACTTAATTTCTAAATGATTTGCCAGAAAACTACAAATTTTATGAAGAACAAACCAAAAATAAGAAGCAAAAATCTATTCATTCTTTGAAAATCTGGACAGTTGGGAGGTATAGTTCAGCTGGGCCTGTCTGAGTTTGCTGCCCTTCCCCTGACAAAATCACGGTTGAATGGAGCCTCTGCAGCCATTCCTATGAACCATTACTTGGCTATTTCACTCCATTTACCATAAACACTAATGTGCATACTGCTTTACTTGTATGATGAGTTGGACTTCATTTGAAAGTTTTATTTTGTATTTTACAGCACAAACACTAAGTCATCTACTAAACAAAGCAATGCAGTCTCACAATGAAAACTTAGCATTAAAACTTCTCTGCTCTTGAAACTCACATTCATTGAAATAGCATTGAAACCCACATTCAAAGAAAATACATTTTGCCAGTGGCAGATAAAGATTAATTTTGGGCTGTTTTCAAATCATAGGCCCCTTGCATATGAAACATACATGTGCTCTTTGATACACCTTCCTCATTGTACTAAATTATATTCCTTGTACAATATATCACAGTTGTTAGAGGGCGTTTTAAATTTGTTTTGAACATTTTTCCAGTAAACAATGAAACAAAATGCATGCACCCATAATGACAAAACTGCCCAGTTCAGAACATTTATCATAAAAGTCTACTCAGACTTCCGCAGTCCACCATTATCAGTAAATATGCACAATTCTACAGGCCACCATTATCAGTAAATATGCACAATTCTACAGTCCATTATCAGTAAATATATACAATTCTACAGTCCATTATCAGTAAATATGCACTATCTCTGAAGTAAAAGTCATCTAAATAATTCCACATTAAAGAAATCTGTAACTAATGAAGAGGTTGCTGCTAGCAAACACCTTTATATTTCATGGTTTCATCGAAAAATAAAGTGCCTGTTGCCCCTCAGAAATAAATTGCCTATATTACATTAAAAAATGATAAGCTAGTAATATTGCAAGAGGAAATGGATGGCAAACTGATAACGAACTCATAGTTAATATCTTCACCAAGGAGAACATTCTCAGTACAGCAGCATCCACCCCTTGTGGGAGTAGAACCCACAGCCTTCTGCATCAGACAAGTACACAACTTGTTGTGCTATTAACAAGGCAAACCAACTTCACTTAAGCAGCACTAAACTTCTGTTCCCCTGCAGCTCTCAGCTCCTTTTAAATCTACTCAATACTCAACTTTGCAGCACAAGAAAACTGGAAAAAGCCAAAATGTATTGGGGGGGGGGGTCATAAGCCCAAAAACCAGGAACACAAACATTGCTTGTATAATCTTGGAAAGTTGCTAGAACCATACATTTTACTGCCAAGCTCACTGTGCAAAACAGAGCAACATACCACTACGCCAAATCAGCTGTTTTGTAAAAGAGGAAGACTGAAACTTAAATGGCTATCATTTAGTGAATTCAGTTCTCACCATAGCTGTCAACCTCTTAGTACAAAACTACCTAAATTCCTTGATCTCTCCCTAACCCTAAAAGTCCTTTCCCTCTTCCTAAACCTAAAACTCCCTTCCCATTCCCTAACCCTCAAATCCCTACTTCTGCTCCCTCCCCATGGCTGCCACTCTTACCTCACTCAAACTAAAACAATGTGTTCAAGCAAGGTGTAGCATCTGTTTGCCCAAGCTCATATTCAAGTTCTAGCACAAGCTGCAGTCTACGTGAGCTACAAGACACTCAAGTCTCTTGTTTTGAGACAGTGATTTTTGAGAGCTTGGAACTCAAATGTCTGTAGTAAACCGTGCAAAAATCAATATGTTGCAGATGTATAGATCATCAGTTAGCTAATAATCTGTGTCAGCGAACATATTTATTAGGACTTAATCAATACTTCAGGTGCTCAGTAAGGTATGTGACAAACAAATGCCCTTACAGTACATGGAGTGATGGTTATTCCCCACTAGGCACATACCCAGAACTTGGCTATTGTGGTTATGGCATGCATAAAAGTAAAATTTTGTCCAGTTGGTTAACATAAAGTAAATATATCTTTCTGTAGATAAAAATGAATACCCAAAGAATACTTCTATTTGTATTTCACCACAGGTAGGATGTGATTCTAAAGTTGAAGCATTTGGTTTTACTTCTTAAATTTAAATTAGCATCTTAAAAAACCTAAATATATTTGATTTAATATCCATTTATTATAGATAAAGACAGCATACTGAAGCAATGTGAATAAAAAGCTGTGAAAACTAATGATTGTTTCCTTATTTATTTATCTCTTCAGTAACACAGAAAGGAGACAAGCATGAAGCTATAAACCACTAGACAGCCATTACTTTTTATTGGGCAGCACTATAATGAGTTATGTGAGGTAAAGGAATACCTAAAAAGTTTAAGAAATCTAAGTTAATAAGACATACAAATAAAATATCAATTTCTGACTGAGGGCTTCCAAAGCAGAGACAACAGGTTCTTGGGGGGGTTCCTCTACTCTGCTACAGTCTGGCACATGTCAATTTAAAGGTCTGGTTAGAAAGGAAATTGAATGTGCAAGTATTAAATAAAGCAGATGGTGCAATGGTTTCCTCAAATACCTTAGGAAATAATTCCATCTTAAAACTAAAACAGCTGTAGTAAGTTTGGTACAGAAAGCATTTCAGGAGTAGATATGGTATAAGGGTTGCAGCAATGAAATAACAGTTGGCATGAAATTCACGGCAATTATGCATAAAGGGAAAACTGCTACTCCAAAAATTAAACAGTAAAGCAATAAAAAATAATACTATTACCTCTGTGAGCTCTGCATCAGGCACTTTCCAACATTCATTTCTTTAATAACCTGTTTCCGATACAAGAAATTATACTAAGGCTTAATAACTACTAAGTGCTTTTACATTTCTGAATATTAGCCTTGTAAATCTTCTGTTATCGCAATTGTTAGAACAATTTATAACTATCAGCTTTATGTATATTTTTCATCCTAAATCCAGGTCCAACGCCGAAAACCGACTGACTGATTCTCGCTCTTTTCCCAGGACATAAAGCCCGGGAAGAGAGCGACAACCAATCAGCAGCATTTGCCCAGCAAGCACGTCATGACGTGCCTGTGGATGTCGCAGTCCGAGTCCCTTCCATATCTATGCGGTTTGTGTCTCAACTGCATAGACTTCTGGGGAGTTCTGGGCATCACAATGATCCCTTCTTTGCTCCGGCTGCAATGAAAACATGGCAGCAAGAATTAAAAAAAAAAAAAGCGCTGTTGTGCTTGAAGCGCGCAATGCGCATGCGCGTAATTTCGAGTTGCGGACTCGAAATTTAAAGTATAAAAACAGATTTTTTTTTTTTTTACATAAAAAAAAAACAAAATAAACTACTCAGCTGTCTAGCTGAGGGGGCTGCAGTCCGGCAGCCCGATGCCACGAGCCGCCCCTGATTATTGGTACAGATAGCAGGCAAAAACAATCTTTCATTCTGCCACTGTCATTTGCCTGTCAGTACTGATAGATTTAAATGTCTAGAGCTAGAACTGACCTTAACAACTTCAGCAGGAGGTGCTTAATATTTGTTAAGATTAGGTCTTGTGTCACTCTAATGCTTAACTGATTTGTCTTTTTTTTTTGACTATCGGAATGTAATCACCACATTCCATGCACTACATATTTAATACAGTTTTCCATCATGTGAAGCTAGGTAAAAGAAACAAAACCTGTTTTACTCTCATAAAAGAGATGGATAACTGTTCTATGCAGGTGTATATATATATATATATATATATATATATATATATATATACATATATATATATATATATATTTAATTTAACTAACTGCACATTGTACTCACTCAAGCCTTTAGATAAGCCAGATGATCAGATACACGAGTTTATAAATAAACAATGTTAACATGTACATCCTTGTATAATAGACATTTTCAGGGACAGCCTAGGAGTTCAAGGGCATGTCTTTTTCATACTCATTCAGCACACATATAGTGGCTAATGGGGATACATACTAATTCCAGAGCTTTATTTCCTGGTTTTATTTTTTTCTGACATAAACTTATACTCCATATCTTGGGTATATGAACTTAACAAGCATCAATCATGATGGAGTTTGCCATATCATACATTTATGCAAACTATACGTTACAACAGTGATGTGTAGATGAATGCTGACAGTGAAAAGAAGCCTCCCTATTGAAATGTTGGCACTTGAAATGTCAAGTGCTGATAAGACTTAAAAAAAGACAAAAAACACAGGAGTAAAGCAGAAGGAGCAAGACCCCCCCCAAAAACTTATATATACCAACTCTAAGATTATCATACCTCAGAGGAAAGGGGATAATCTGAGAAATGGCATCTCAGACTTAGTATATAGAAGTCCAATCATTCAGCCATTCAGTTTCCATGTTTCGAAACTTGCTTTAAAATGGTTACCAAAGAGAAGAGCACATACTACTACTAACTGTATATCCATTCCCTAGGTCATAGCCACTCCTTCAACATGAATACATGAATACAAACATGTTGGACACTTAAATAGCTTCTATAGATGTACCATTACCATTGCAACTCCAAGATTTCCCAAACAGAACACACAGCTACTTAGAAAGCAGGTTGAAAACCACTTGACATAAAAGCTTTTTTTTTGTCTGATCCATTCAATTTGATCTGGTTAACTGAAATTTTCAGGATTAAATAAGATTCAGATGGATATTACTTTGATCATGAATCAGATAATTTGGGTGCAGAATCCATGTAACTCACTGCCTTAGCATATTACTTAAATACAGATATGTATGCATCTGTTTATTGGAAAGATGCAACCCCTTTTATATGTGACACTTTTTTCTTGTAGGAAACTGAATTAATTCAAACTCCATCTTTGTGCAATTAGTACAATTTTGTATACACAGCCATTATCTTTAAAAACTTGGATTAACACACAGACAGCCATCAATGATACAGTCATTCGTAAAGTCTATAACCAGTTACACATTATATCACCTGGTTTGAATTATCCTTCTAAACTTTATTATTTATTTTGCTTTCTCTGTTCATATCTGTGACGCCCGTGCCCTGGCCCAGCAATCAAAGAGCCTCAATCCTCACCACCAACACCAGAGAGGGCGCCGCATATATGATGAAAGGATAACAAATATACACAGTAAAGGGCAATTTCCCTTAAGAGCACACAGAGATCACAGTCAATCCAGGGCTGGTCATTCCCTTGCTCTCCAGGTCCCCAATAAGACTCCCCACTGCCACAGCTATAGGGTCCAGAGCTCAGCTTAGTGGGCAAGCTAAAACCTCTAGCACCCTAATTATCCAAGCAGTGTTTCGTGTCCCTGCCCAAGTAGCTGACACACACACACACACACACACACACACACACACACACACACACACACACACACACACACACACAGACACACACACACACACACACACACACACACACACACACACACACACACACACACACACACACACACACACACACACTTTGAGAAGAGTTTATACAACCACGCAGACACTCCTGGGGAAGGCTGGCACAGTTTCTCCAGCTGTGCCCCTTTCTCCCAGACTATATGGTCGTTACACTTGCCACCACCCACTAATACTTATCAGCTACTCAAAGGCCCTTAAAAGGGTGTCCAGTTATTACTGTGCAATATTATTATCCAATTGGTAGTTGTGACTAAACAGTCAAGGCTTATTAGAGTGACTTGGTACAGGATCAATATAAGCATGCAATGTACTCTTAGAGCTTAACTTATCTCTACACAAAACAGCCTCAGTTAAAAGGGTTTAAAAATATTTAATAATAAATAATTACAAACATAAGACAATACTTTCTACTACACAGTGCTAGTCAAGAGTTCAGAGATCACACAGAAATGCTTAAAATAATTCAGTAGTAAACTCCTGACATCTCAGAAAAACACTTACTCTAATCTTTCTAGTTCCTAGCTATTTCTAAAAGAAAACACAAGTCTGAGATAACTTACATATGACCAAAATCAAGCAGCAAGTGGCAAAGAATAAACTGATAAAAAACAAAACACCACAGCCACCGAGCCCAAATAAATCCAAGTCCAAGAGAAGAACTGACAATTAGCTTTACGTGAAAGGTTTATTTTAAAACACAAACAACAACACGTTTTCGTCTTCAACTTTGTCAACATAACACATGCAGTAAAAACAGTTGTGCTTTATACTCTCCTTACACATTACAAATTCAAAGCAGCCAATCAATGTCAGCAATCATGTTAATTGCTTAATGAAACTTGTTTTTAAGTACAATATTGTAAAGGTTGACCATAATCATAAACAGTTGCTGGTTGAATAAATCAATATAACATTACAACCTTCTAAAATATTAAAAATGTATGAGTATTTTAATTATATGTATTGTTAAAAGATAATAAAATCTGTGAAAATTGTAGTTTAAAAATTTATACATTGAATGTAATTAATTTAATAATGTCAAGCGCCATCTGGTGGTATTCATGAATAATTAAACTTAAAATTTTTTTTTGTTGTAACACTTTAAATTATGTACCAAGCTGGGAATAGATCATATTTCCTTGTTATTCTTACTTGGGTAAAATATGGCCATAGAATGTTGGAAGAATGATGTTTAAAGCTTAGCAGATCTAAGTTTTAAAACAGGGGCTAGGGAAACCATGTCATTAAGCCCTTTGTTTCTACTTGCATCTAAAACCACTTACCAAAACAATTCACGATACTCAATAAGGGTCTCCCACATACCACCCCTAGGGTTTGTGGGTACTACCTCTAAAACAAAAAATTGGTATCCAGTAGTTCCACATTTCAAAGCGTGCTTACACAGTGCATTTTTTTCATTGTGTACTCTGATGTCATAAACATGCTCGTAAATTCTCTGCTTGAGTTTTCTTTCGCTTTTCCCTATATAAAATGCCTCACATTTTTTGCAGGTGGCAATATAAATTATTCCTTTGGTATCACAATTCACAAAGGTGTTCAAAAAGAGCTTTGTATCCCTAGCTTTCAAGTAAAAACTGTCCCCACAGGTTAAAAATGTGCAATAACTGCATCTACCACATTTGAATACCCCTTTCTTAGGATTAATGTTCCTATCCTTGGAACCATGTTCCAGCATATTCTTGATGGTTTTGTCTTTTCTGTAAGTAAAAGTTAGTTCTTTATCAAAGATGTACTCTAAATCAGATACTGCGGAAAAGTTTTCCCATTCTCTCATGAACAACTTTCTAATACATGCTGACTGACCGTCAAAGGTAGTAATTAAACCAGCCCTGTAGTTGTGAGAAGTCTGGTTTTCTGTTGTTTCTAGTGGCAGCGTGACAGCTTTACCTAATATAGGTGCAAAGGTGTTTTCCCTTTTGAGGTTGACTTCCTCAAAAATGTGGTTAAATAACTCCAGCGGGTAGCCTCTACTTTTAAACAATCCTCTGAGATAATTAACCTCCTCCAAAAAGGTATGGTCATCCGAGGTCATCCTACTGAGACGCACAAGCTGTCCCTTCACTATACCTTTCTTTTGATGAGGAGGATGACAACTGGTGTAATGCAAGTAAGAATTGCAAAATGTATCCTTTCTATACACCCTCGATGTAAAAGCTCCTTCCAGTTTGCCTATACAGACATCTAAATATTTCAGATTGTCTTGATCAAAGTATTGAGTGAATTTCAAAAAAACTTGTAGTGGTATTGACATAATTGAAAAACTGGTAAAAGCTATCATAGTCTCCTGACCATAGAAAACATAGGTCATCCAGGAATCTAGTATATAAGGCCCATTGATGGCTGAAGGAAGAATTGAGAAGAAATTTTTGTTCCCAGTAGGCCATAATAATGTTGGCATAGCTCAGGGTACAATGTGCCCCCATGGCCACACCTTTTTCCTGTTTGAAATACTCACCCTGAAAAAATAGGAAATTGTTCTTGAGTACAATTTCCATCAGGGTGAGTATATTCCTGAAGTCATTTTGTTTTAACTTGTGACTATCAACTAACATTTCTTCAAACCAGTTTAAACCCTCATCATGTGGAATGCATCCAAACAAGTCTATGACATCCATTGTACCAAACGACAAACCATCAGAATAAATTGAGGGTTGCAATTTCCTTAAAAAATCCCAGGAGTCCTTAAGGATGTGATTCATACCTTCTAGGACAATTTTAACCTTTTGGTCTACAAATTTGGCTAAAGGTGCAGTCATAGAGCCTTCGGTCGATACAATGGGCCTTAAAGGTGGATCTACACTGTCTTTGTGTACCTTAGGTATACCGAAGATACAGGGTATCTTAGGTTTCTCCACATAGAGGTACTTGTATGTGTCACTGTCAATAGATCCATCCATTAACATACCATATAAAGTTGTTTGAATTTTTCTATGGGCTATATTGATTTCATTAATAGAAACCCTTGAATATTTATCTGTGTCATTGAGAAGGTTCATCATTTTACCTACGTATACAATGGATTCCATTACTACTACCCCCCCCCCCCCACCTTTATCTGGTTTCATCACTCTCAGACTGTGATTGTTAGTAATGTCTTTTAATGTAGCCATTTCTGCTGGAGTTAAATTGGAGTGTATGTATTTACCCGCAACCAGAGTTCTAATTTCTTTTTCTACCTTGAGCTCAAAATTTCTGAGTTGAGGATGTATGGGGGGGTTGAAAGTACTTCTGCGTCTTAAGTTAGATAAATCAGGGTTCTCAGTATTTCCCTTAAAAAATAGCTCCAAATTATTTTTCCTTATAAATAACTTAATGTCAACTAACAAACTGAAGATGTCAGTTTTGTGTTTAGGGATAAAAGTAAATCCCTTGGAAAGCAAGTCGAACCAAGTTTTGTCAATTTTGGCATTTGAGTAATTAAATATGTTAAAATCATTACAGGTCCAGGTGGACATAACTTTGGTAATAGTGTCAGTTACAGCCAGGCCTGATTCCTTTGCCGTGACGGCCTCCACCCTCTGCCCCTGTAGATTTTTGGGTTGTATACAACTCTCTCCTGGTTCATTAACCTTTCAGATCTCCTTAGGGGGGGGGGGACCATTGTCATCGTTGGCCTGTTCAATATCATCCTCTTCCATCCAAACCTGTTCATCGGTTTCCTCTCTGGCCCAATTACCATAACCCTTTCTAGGTGGAGTTTTAGGCTTGGGGTAATGTGTTTTATTCTTGTATTCCTCTAAGTCCCTCCTAATTTTGCCTATTTTCCTGTCTTGTACTTCCTTGCATCTTGATTCAACATTTTTAAGTAAATTATGATATTTAAGCCTCTCTGCTTCAACAGTGTACATTAAATCACCTAAAATAGCTTTATTGATGTTGTCAATATCCTGAAACAGTTTTTCCATTAACATTTCATTGTTCTTGATAATAGCTTTCATAATGTCAAAACCACATCTATCAAAAATACCTATTAACTCTTTGTGAAATTCTGTCCCCTCAAAAACATTGTTCGGGTATTTGCACATGCGTAATCCTTTTGGAACAATGTTTGAAGAGAGACAGTGTTTAAGGTAGGAATTATCCATGTCTAAAGTCTTATATTTAAACAGAAAAAAGTCCAAATCACTCAGCATGTGGTACAATAGTCAACATTATTTTTAAGTTTTTCTTGCTCATGACTGAAATCATATTTAACATTTAAAATGTCAGTAACCAACTTTTGGGTACCTGTATTGGTCTTGTTAAATGCAGACCCACTAGTTGGCAGCCTCTGCATCTGGTTTCTCTGACTACTCGTTCTGTTTGCTACCACGTTTCCTTCATTGTTTTGAGTTCAACATTTCACAGCATATTCTTTCATTTAAGAAAACAAGCCTGTAATTCAACATTCATATTTACAAATGATGGAATTATATATAAAATCCTATCTGGCTAGGCTGGCAGTCTTCAGATCCTCCCCCCAGAGAACTCAAGCTAGTTTTTCAAGTGACCCTTGAGAAATGCTGCTTGAGAGGGTCAGTCTATCGGAGTATACCTACCCCATTCCCTGTCTTGAGAGCCCATCTGCATTGGCATTGCTACTCCCACTGCGGTGCTGCACTGACATATCATATGCTTGCAACCCTAGTCTCCATCTTAGCAACTTGGCATTTTCCTGGCCGGCTCTGTTTAACCATGTTAGGGGGTTGTGATCTGTCATAACAGTGAATTTCCTTCCATACAGATAAGGCTGAAGTTTCTGCAATGCGCACACTATGGCTAGACATTCCTTTTATACATCTGCATAGCATTCCTCCCTGGGTTGGAGCCTACAGCTGAGATAAACCACCGGGTGCTCTTCTCCCTCTCAATAAATCTGGCCATGGTTCAAAGCATCCACCTGCACACAAATTATTTGCTGTAATCTGGACTGGCTAACACAGGGGGTTCCCCCAAAGCTTCTTTAAGCTTCTGGAATGCCTGCACACATGCTGAGATCCACACTACCTTATCTGGCCTGTTTTTCCTTGTCAGGTCTGTGAGGGAAGTAGCTATGATACTATAACTGTGGAATGACTTTCTGTAGTACCCTGCTGTCCCTAAAAATGCCCTCACCTGCTTTTTGTTAACAGGTGCAGGCCATGCCTGAATGGCTTCCACTTTGGCAGGTTCTGGCCTTATCTTACCACTCCCCACTAAATGTCCATATAGGAGACCTCTGCCATACCCACCTGGCATTTGCTCGAGTTAATGGTCATCCCTGCCCTCTGTAATCTGCCCAGCACCTCCCTGACATGCTGAAGGTGTTCTGGCCAGGAATGGCTGTAGATGACAATATCATCAAGATAAGCAAGGGCAAACCCTCCTGCTCCTACTAGGATATGATCTACCAGCCTCTGGAAAGTCGCTGGGGCATTCTTCATCCCAAAGGGCATCTTTGTGAACTCATGCAAGCCAAATGGAGTCACAATGGCTGACTTCTATCTAGCACTGGGAGTTAAGGGCACCTGCCAATAACCCTTGGTAAGATCAATGGTTGTAAGATACTTAGCCCCACCCAGCTGCTCTAGGGCCTCATCTGTCCTAGGCATGGGGTAAGCATCCAACTCTGTGTGACTATTTAATTTCCTGTAGTCCACACAGAACCTGGTACTGCCATCCTTCTTTGGCATCAGTAGTACTGGGGAGGCCCAGGGACTGTTGTACTCTTGAATCACCCCTAGTTCCAACTCCTGTTCCTCCTCCCTCGGAGTATGCTTAACTCTCTCAGGCACCCTAAAAGGGGCCTGCCTATTTGACCTTTGGGGTCCTGTATCCACCTCGTGCTGCACCAGGTGGGTGCACCCTGGTTTCCCAGTGAACATGTCTCCAAATTCCTGTAACACTGCTCGGATTTCTCAAACCTGGGTAGGAGATAGCTGCTGGGCCATTGCTACCCCTTCCACTGAGGTGTCAGCCCGATCCTCACTGAGGACCTCAGTCCCCAGATCTCCTTCATACTCCTCCTGCAATCCACTGCAAGTGCTCAGCACAAGGGCCTCCCTATCATGGTAAGGTTTCATCATGTTAACATGGTACAATTTGTGCCCCTGCCATCTACCTAGCAGTTCCACCATGTAGTTAACATCACTTACCTTTCTTACCACCTTGTAGGGTCCCCTCCAAGCTGCTTGCAGATTGTTGTGTCTGACAAGAATGAGAACCATTACCTGCTGACCCACAGCATATTCTCTAGCTTGAGCAGTCCTGTCATACCACACCTTTTTTCTATTGTTGGGCATCTGCCAGGTTCTCCTGGGCCAAGCCCTTGGGTTCCCTAAGCCTTGTCCTGAGGTTCAGGATGTATGCCACAACAGACTCCTTGTGAGACTCACACTCACCTTCCCACTCATCTCAAATTAAATCTAGGGGTCCCCTTACCCTATGCCCATACAGCAACTCAAAGGGTGAAAAACATGTGGATTCCTGGGAAACTTCTCTGTAAGAAAACAACAGATGGGGCAAATATTTGTCCCACTCTCTCTTAAACTGATCTGCAAATGCCTGTAGCATGGACTTGATTGTAGAGTTTAATTTCTCAACAAGACCATTAGTCTGGGGGTGGTAGGGGGTGGTCTTCATGTGCTTTAGCCCACAAGACTTCCACAGACAAGAGAGAAGGTCTGACATGAAATTGGCACCTCTTTCAGTCAG